>NW_026862773.1:0-20118 GCF_026571515.1 Ruditapes philippinarum | reverse complement strand
CAAGCCATATTGTTTCAATACCATTTAGTTCGAGATCAAAACGACGAGACACAGTGAGTGAGTCCTTTACATATACCAGAACCCCACCGAACCTATCCGTTTCTCGATCTCGTCTAAATGGAATATGATAATGTTGGAAATATAGGTCATCAGTGGAAGTTCGTTGGTCAAGCCAAGTTTCGGTTAGAGCTATAATATCAAAATGATTTAGTTCAGAATAGAGAATCTCAGACTTCTTGTTTATACTTTGAATATAATAATGCACAATGGACAACTGAGATATGAAAGCTGAATACGTATTTGCAGTTTCTGGAAATGAATGATTGTGTTCGTTTTCGAGGCCCTGGGTTTACATGAATTGTAAAAGTTGAATTGTTTTAATTATAAAATATTATCTGAGATAGTTTTTCTGCTATCATTTCAGCGATATCGTAGTTTGTAGGTTTTCGAATATAATCAAGGTCATGAAGCTTTCTTACAAATAAGATATAATTGAATTAACAAGCAAACCCACCTCTTTGCTTATCGGCTCCATTAAAAGACTTTAGTTTTAATATCTCATGGTTACGTTATATACAATAAATGAATTTTAGATTGAACAAATGACAGAATAATAAAATAATCGACGAGTTCATGAAGTATCCCATTGAAACTTTTGACAATGGCTTCATGTAGATTATCGTCATATTTAGTTTTGTGTTGCACTTTTCCTCTATGTATTATATGTTCTGAAAACAAAAAAAGCTATGGAATTATTAAGTCATGTTCAATTGGTAATTGTAAAGTAAATAAAAGAGGCATTGTTCAGTCAGATAGCTGTTTTCCGAGTCCCTGGTCTGTAGGACATATCATGCATTGTTTCATTTATAAAGTAGTTATAACATAAATTCATCATAAATGAGCATATTTATTTTAGATATTTAACTGAAGGGTTGTTCGTAAATTAATCATCTTTACACATATCTCAACACATGTGTGCAATTCACTTTATTTTATGAAGGACATATTAAAGTAGACAAGTTACTTGCTTAAGCAGAATTCAACATTTAACATGAAATGGAAAATTTTGAATTTTGAAACATCCGCAGATGTGTTCATATGGCGGTAATCATGGAACCTTCAATGTGACACGTAAGTGCCATTTAATGAAAAGCGGCATATGGTACCCAATTAAAAAATGTGTATGCCCTAAACGAGAAAACAATGGGCAGAACTAAATTAAATGGAATGTTGAAAGGGGATCAGTGATTATGAAGCCTGCATATCACAGATAAAACGTCAAAAGACAAATTCAAAAACTAGCCTCCTAAAAAATGACAATAAGGCAAGGGTGTATTTTTGTCAACAGGCGGACAACACTTTGTCCCTTTTCTTGGAGGAGTCCTGTTATGCGTGTATGTGGTTGCACGGTTACTTTCAATACATCTTGTCCTCGATGCATGTATGTGGTCGCATGGTCGAAAATCTCTAATAAAATAGCAATGTTAACAATAGTGTGTTGGTACAGAACAGTCTTATAAAAATGTTATGTTCTTAAAAACCGTTAAAATCGTGAGAAGGAGTTTCAAAAGCCTAATTATGACTTTGTTACTCGGTTTGATTGAGTCTGTACATGAGGGATTATAGAAATTTGCAACATCCCTCACGCCCCCTAGCACCGGCTTGAGCGGTACTCAATTCTCAACACTTAATAGTGCCGGCATCAATGATCCCAAAAGACCAGAAAATATAACAACACTGAAGTGAAGTACGGGGCAACTTTTTACAGCTGCCACACAGCACTTGACACCTGCTGTTGTGAAGTATAAAATTTCTGGAAACAAAGTGATCCCTCGGAAGCATTAATCACAACAGAATTACAAGAGAATTGCAGACTCGGTTTGATTGAGTCTGTATAAGGACTTTTTCACTTTGTTATCTTGTTCTATGGTTTTCAATATTGATAACAAAAGCTTTGAAAACTGGAAAATTTGCATTTTCGAAGTCATAATCATATTAAGTCGATAGATTTAAAAAAGAATTATCTTTGCAGTATACATTCCATAAGAAAAAAACACAAAAAACCCCACAAAAATCAAGTTTATTTTAATTAATTTCAATGCGTTTAGGTGTATGATATGACAATAGATGCACAATAGATTTTGAAAAGTGTTAGAAATATTGTAATATTATGGTAAGGTGAATATAATGATTTATATTAATAGATATATAACACATTTCTAAATAAGATATTATCTAGAGTAAAAATCATTATCACGCTTTATTGATTGCCCTGTGACCGAGTCACAACCAATCGGTTTTTGTTGATAAACTGGTTTTTAATCAATTCTTCCAAAACTCTTCAAAAATATCTTATTGAGTGCGACAGAGGCTGGTTTGACAAGTAAATTATTTCTTTCATATGTGTAAAAAATCATATTACATCGCATTTTTTGTGTGATATATATATGACTTCAGTTTATACTTATGAAATACTTTATTGTTTATTTTTACAATTAATTCAGATCTATTATTTTCTAAAATTGTAATATAATGGCAATTACATCTAAAAGTTCTACATTTTTTAAATTGTTATACTCGTATCATTGCAATTACGTCTAAAAAGTTCTACATTTTTAATTTGTTTATATTTTTTCAATTATGTCAAAACAGTTCCACATTTTTAATATTAATATTTCATTGCAATTACGTCGCAAAGTTCTATATTTTCAAAACTGTTCGATGATTGTAATAACGTTTAAACATTTTAACATTTTGAAATTGTTATATCATTGCAATTTCGTCTAAAATGTTCTACATTTTTAAAATTGTTAAATCATTACCTGTAAAAAGTTCTACATTTCTTAAATTGGGGAATGTTTGCAAATTACGTGTCAAAACGTCTGCATTATTAAAACTGTTAAAATGAGTGTAATCAAAGTGAAAAAAGTGTAAAAAGTTCCACTCACCTTCAATCATTGATATTATATGAAGAAGAGGAAAATTATATAAAACTCCTTCATTTACATCTATCTCGTTATACACCAACTAGTAATACATATAGAGCATTTTGTCATGGTTGGTATTCAAATGAAAGAGAATAATTAGTGTTTCAGTTTATACAATATGGAGAATAAGCTCTAATAAATATGAATCCGATATTGAATAACAGCAGTTTTTCACTAATAAAGTGTCTAACAGTGAATATAATGAGCATTGATATAGTCTTAAAGTCTAGGATATGAATTCAATATTTCATTTCTTTTCATATTGGCTAAATAAATAAATTTGCTAAGATTGTTTAGAACTGATTTGTTGTTTGACTGAAGCATTTCTGTGAATTTGTACATACTAGGTCTATGATAAAATGACGTTTAATTAATCGAATTCTTAGATCATGGAAAACCACTGCATATAAGAATTAAATGATACTTGTATATGTAAACAGTTTTAGATTTTTTAAATCGTTGAATCGTATCGTTGAACAGAGCACTGTTATAGTTTGCAAATTTATTTTTAAAAAATAGATTGGTCAAGATGTGAAAATTTTTCCATAATTATTTTAAATATTGATAAATACAATAGAATTGTATCATTTAGATATTGTTATAAATATTGCTTGAAAAAAAATGTTGATAAGATTCAAAGTGTTTAAGTGTGGACATTTTAATGTTGAATAAAAAGGTTTTGTGTCAGAATAACCTTTATCTGCTATATAAATACATGTAATATCGGATCATACAATAAATATGATGTGTAAACAGTAAAATATGACAAATTCCTCCCTTTCTCATAAAAAAAATATTAAAAAAAAAAGATTATTACATAGATTTATTAAACTTTTTCTCCATTGTCAACAATTATAGCAAAAAAATCCTTTTTGAAATAACTTAACATAGGTCTATGTTTTTTTACCCCAAAGGTATATATATCAACCTTTTGTTACTTTATTTTAAAAGAAAAATCACCTAAGGACATATCCGGTCAGAGATGTTATCTATCTCTCTGATTGGTCGATTGATTTTCGGATGTAACCTTTTCATTTTTGAATTCATCTTATAGAGACATTTGGATAGACAGCATGTAAAAACATAACTTTACTATTGATATTAATTTTAAAAGTTTTGAATAAGTAAAATAGTAATTATTGTTAAATGTTAAGATAATCTTAATGCAAAAAAGCTTTATATTGAATTAGTAATTATTGTTAAATGTTTAGATAATCCAATCGAAATTTTTTATCAGTTAATGTAACTGTTATTCTACAAATAATATATTAAAGTAACATAAGGTAAATATTATAGCTTAAAGCTACATTAAATAAATATGTAAAAATATTTTGCCGTCGGCCTAAAAATCACAAATTCTACAGTTTCATTAACCTGTTTAATAGTATTGTTGTAAATCTCATCAAATATTGTTCATAAATTAGGATTTTAAACGGGAAACCCTACGGTAACACTAAAGTTCGCATACGAATTTTAACATGCAAATGAAGACTTTAATCAGGTCGTGTATGCGCTACGTCGCAGTGTTATAGTTGCTATCCAGAACACAACAAATATGATATTTTCTTGTGCAAACACACTTTAACCGTTTAAGCTTCACGGTGCACTAAACATGGGGTTCAGTAAAAGTAACCATCCAGTAAAAAGATTAAATTTGTATGAAAACATCCGTTACAATGCGGAAATATACCGTTAAATTAGGACTGTTACTTATGGTCATGTTTGTTGATTTAATATTGATGTACGGATGATCCGAAGGCGGAGTTTCTCATGCAAACAGAAATTGTACTTCCCATTTCGCCACAATGAGGTTACCCATTTTTATGCTAATAAAACTCATTTTGGTTGTCTGGACACCAAAATAAGACCTGGAGTCGATATAACACCCAATTTACTAATGAAATGTCGCTATTTAGTTTTTTATGAAATTTATTAAATGTAACTTTAATAGGGTTTTCAATAAATATCAAATTTCCTTTATTTCATCATAACAAAGAGAGAAAAAAAGTTAATTTCTATAGATCTAGTAAACATAAAAACAAACAAATAAGTTAACAATTTTCAAAGAACAAATATTTTAAGAATATTAATTAGAAAAACTTTAAGGTGTAAAATTTAACAGAATTATAATTATGTATGATAAGAGTAGAAAAGATAGTTATATACGAAAAAGTTAGAAAATAGTTAAACAATTGATAAAATGTCCACGTGTTTCATTTCCTGTTAAAACGTTTATTGTGCATGCGCATTGAACACTTCCTGTGACGTGTATATTTTTGTAACAGGTACTCGTTGTGTTTGACATCAGTATGGCTTGGTCGAGTGACGTGGTGAGAGTTTCAAATCGTTGGTATGTAGCTTTCTAAAGTTTTAGTTTAAATAGACAATCATAATTGTTAATAAATGTTTGATTTTCTTGAAGATTCTTTTAAAGTGATGTATATGTATACGTAGACTTTATATACACAATTTGATAAAATTATATTCGATTATTTATGGGCGCACCTGTAAAAACTGTTCTTGTTGTTTCGTCGTTGTAAAAAGAATGTCTTGTATTGAACAATACAACAAAGTGATGATAGATATATAATTCTTCATTTATGTAGCACTGTTGTTGAGTAAAAGATAATTAAATTAACGGTCTGTTGTTTTCGTCGGTTAATAAATATTATATACAATAAACATAATTTTGTTTCAGATATATGAACAACTAGACAACTGTCATAAAATGCACAGGATAAGAATTCCAATGAAAGATAATCTGTAGTGTAAGTATCTTATCTTTTATGTAATATTTGATATTTAATATTTTACTTTTCAAATTGAACTCTTAACCATATTTTGTTTGTTTTAACTAAGCTATTAACTTTAGTTTATTTCGACAATAAGACTTATCTCAATTTAAACTTGATATAATGATTGTGCGTTGACAGTTGAAACGTGTATGTATACACATGTTATTCTAATATTAAATCAAGTAAATAATCAATTTGAAACTCATGATTAAGTGCTGTCATTTACTTTAAAATGCATATTAACTAACCGATCTATTAATAAACATATAGCGAATAACGATCATTACAAGCAATAATAAAATTAAAGATATATATTTCTAATAAAAACAACTTGAAAATTAATATAAAGAATACAACCACCAAAAATATAAAGATATATAATTAAATGATATAATTTTCTGTTTTGTTTTATATTTGTTTCTTTTAACATATACAAATGTATATTTTTTTCTTTCTATAATAACCATTTACAATGCCTGAGGTCAATTTACCGAAAATTAGTATAGCATGTTACATTCATAACTTTTATAGCAAAATAGATATACAGTGAAATAACATTTTCATGTTATGCTTTGAGTTATTATTATTACCAGATGATTTTGTATTAACTTTACCAGAAACTTTATTTACTATGGAATTTGAGTCTGATAATTCTTAATCAGTCTGCAATTGCATTTCTGCTGAATGTGCATTACTTTGAGTATTTTCATTACTTGAAATTTGTTGTTGTTGACGAAGATGTTTTTGTAATTCGGCTAATGGAATATCATCTTCACTATCATAATTTGAACTTTCTTTTCTTACATTCTTAGGAACTTGGGGTAATACTGATTCTGGTATTTCTGAAGCATCATCAGTATCGCTATTTTCAGGTGTAACTACAAATGTGGCATTTCTTTTTGGGCGGCCAGTATTATCTGCTTTAGGTATTGGCCAGTCAGTAATATGTGCAAGTCTAATTTATTCTGCATGTACTTTAACTGTTGAATTGTCAAGCTGATTTTTTATTATATAAGTTAATGGTGACTTTTTCTCCATAATTCTATAAAATGGTTTCCAGTTCACATCTAGTTTGCTTCTCTTACGGAAATTCTTAAAGAAAACAGGATCGCCTATCTCAAATTTGATATCTTTTGCGGTCTTATCTGCATGACTTGCTTGTTCGCGTTTGTCTTTTGTAAGGTTCTTATAAACAGACAGAAAAGTATTATGTTGTTCTTGTAAAGCAATTTTGTGATATTCATCGCCATGATTGCGCTGTCTTGGTTGTAGCAACAAGTCAACCGGGAGGACTGCATCACGGTTATATAACAAATAAAATGGACTATATTTTGAAGTCCTAAAGACATTGAATCTAAGTGCGACTAGTGTCATGTTAAGATGAATATCCCATTGTTTGAGATTTCCCTGGATTCTTTTAGCTAAGATATCATGTATGACATGGTGAGAATGTTCATTTTTCGCGTTTCCAGCAGCATGATAGGTAGTTGTACGCACGTGATCAATTTTTAACTCTTAAAGTGTTTCTTTGAAAGCATTACTTGTTAATTCTGATCCATTGTCAGTTACAATTTGTAATGGACATGCATATCTAGGGTAAATTTCTTCTAATAGTAAATGTATAATTGTATCAGTACTTTTGTCAGCAGTAGGAAAACACTCGGGATAACCACTGTAAAGGTCAATAAAACATATAATGTAGCGGTAACCACTCATTGTTTTTTCGTAGGGCCCAGATACGTCGATAATCATTGTCTGAAACGGATACATTGGTATTCTTGTCTCGCCCATAGGTGCTTTTATTTTTGTAAGGATACGTGACTGACAATCAACACATTTAGAAACATATTCATATAATTTTTTGAACGTATTTGGCCAAAACTATTTTTGGTTTATTGTTGTAAATAACCTCTGTGTTCCTGGGTGACCATTATTTAAATGATATTGAGTAATGACAAGGTGTTTTAAGTGTTGCGGAACAGACAATCTAAGATTAGGATCATCATCTACATTAGACAGATAATAAAGAACTTGGTCAATTTCTAAATATTTGCTCTGCACTGATTTAGTTGGCTGTCAGTGACGTAGTAACATTTTCAGTTCAATAATAGTTTGATCTTTATCTTACTCTGAAGCCATGTTTAATTTTTTTGATTGTTTAATATCTTCTACAATTGGCTCTTGAAATTGGTATTCTTTTTTTGCTATTTCTTTGGCATTAAGATGCATAGAATCAAAAGCATTTACTTAATAGCTTTCATCAGTTTTTACAGCATGTACATTATCATATTTTGAATTGGTATTTGATTTTGAGACTGTTATTTTGAAGGCATTGTCATTAATATCAGGCGCGTAAAGTTCAATATCAGACTTGTTAGCATTTTTATCATCAGCTGGAGGTCTAGAAAAGAAATCGGCAATTAAATTTAATTTTCCGGGCAAATATTCAATTTTACAGTTATAGGTAGAAATATTTAAAGCCCAAAGCTGAATTCTTTTGTTTTGCATAGGTGCTTCTAGAAGATATTTTAAGGGTTTATGGTCTGTAAAGATAGTAAACTCTGCATTATGTAAATAAACATCTAATTTGTGTAACGCATAATGAATACTGAATGCTTCTTTTTCTATGGTACTGTACTTTCTTTGAGATTCACTTACTTTATGAGATAAGAAGTATATAGGTTTTTCGATACCACATTTGTCACATTTCTGGCTTAAACATGCCGTGACCACTAAATCTGAGGCGTCCGTGTAGAGAATATAATGCTTATTTGGGTCTGGGAATATTAAAAGTGGAATACGTGTTAACATTTTCTTTAATTGTTCAAAACTTTCTTGACATTCTTTAGTCCATTTAAACAAAACACGTTTTCTAGTAACATTGATTAGAGGTTCAACAATTTTAAGGTATTTAGGGCAAAATCTTCTATAAAAACCAGCAGCACCAAGTAAAGATCTCACATCTTTAACACATTTTGGTACCGGAAGTGACCTAATAGCTTTTACTTTTTCTGGGTCTGGTTTTATACCATCATGATTAATTATAAAACCAAGGTACTTTGTTTGTTGTTGAATAAAACTGCATTTTTTCAGTTTAAGTTTTAATTTATGCTCTTTAAGCTTTGAAAATACTGTCTGTATATGTGATAATCCTTGTAAGACATGAGTTCTTGGAAAACTCCAGGTGCAGAAACTAACCCAAATGGAACCACATTATATTCGTAAAGTCCTTTAAATGTCGTAAAAGCCGTTTTTTCCTTGTTTGATTCAGATACGGGTATCTGTCGAAAGCCTGAACGCATATCCAGTGTTGTAAAATATTTTAAAGGCCCTAGTAGTGTTAAAATATCATCAATTAATGGGAGAGGATATAATGTTTGCTTTGTAATTTTATTCAGTTGTCTAAAATCAGCACAAACCCGTTTGGAACCATCTTTTTTTCCGACCACAACAACAGGGAAGGAATAAGGACTATGACTTCTTCTTATAATATTTGCTTCTAACATCTCTTCGATTGCGTCACTTATAAATTTTCTATTGTTTAAAGGTGTGCGATATGGGCATAATCTGATTGGAGGATGATTACCTATTGGTATTTTCATGGTTACATTATCTGTCTGTGAGAAATCAGAATCTTTATTTGCGAAAATATTTCTATTTTTTCTTGATAAGTCTCTAACAATATTAAAATGCTCTGAAGGTGTATGAATATCACGTTCGAAATCGTTGGTAAGAGGGAAAGTTGTTTGAAGAGCCTCTGTGGCCGAGTTAATGCTCTCAACTTCTGAAAGTTTAGCAACTACTGAATCTCGTTTTAATCTTATAGTTTTATGTGTATTATTGACAATCATAATAGGAAATCTTCTATCAGCCGAAAGTTTCATAACAGATTTTGTTATCATAAAACCTGGTTCAGAAGCAATCATTCTAGTTTCTATACTTTTTAATTCATATAATTTATCATTTTCCAAGCCTGGATTTTGTTTTAACTTAGCAGTGCACACATTAACTGTTTGAGGTTTCAGAATAACACCCTGCTTTAATTTAACAATTGATGCGATATGAATATCTTAATCGAGGGGTACATATGTATCATTAACTCGTAAGCAGCCTAAATCAAAATATAATCTAACGCCATTTTGTGTTAACCAATCACGGCCTAAAATAATATTTCTATTCATTTTAGAAACAACATAGAATTTTTGAGTTGTTTCTGTTTTCCCTATTTGAAAAGTGAGATTTATATAACCATCTATATGTAGATAATTTCCGTCAACTGAACATAAATTTATTTTCTGTTTTATAAGTTGAGGAGGATTCTTCAATTTTCTATATATTCTGCGATGCAGAAGACAAACTTCAGCACCTGAGTCTACTAACGATCTGTATTTATAGTTTTCTATTTAAATTTTGGTATTTTATCGTTCTTGTCAGAGACCCCTTCTTGACAGGAACTTGCTAGTTTTCCTGAAAATTTATTTTGTTTCTGTCGAAAAAATTTTGTTTTCGGCATTCTCGCATAATATGTCCAAAATTATTACATTTCCAGCACATAATCTTTGATTTCAAACTATTATTGCTATTATTTTTCCTAAATCGTGAAAAATTTTGACGGTGAAGTACAGAATATATTTCACTTTTCCTAAATCTACAATTACGCACATGATGACCTGGCCTCTTACAGTAAACGCAAAAATTTCTTGTATAATAATGATTGAAATTATTTGCTCTATAATTATTGTATTTTGCGAGATTTTTAGAATTAGAAAATAATCCTACTCGGGCAGAAAATCTAGCTCTGAAAATCTGTTCATTTATTGCGCAAGTAATTGCTTCATGTAAAGTTTTTGGTTTTTCTCTCATAAGTTTAAGTTTTAAATAATTATGCGCTAAATTATCCGTAAACAATTCTACTAACTGAAGTTCAATTTAACTATTATCTCCTAGTTTATAATTTTCATAAGCGGTTTCAGCACAATTTATAATTTTTTCAGCAAAAATTTGAACACTTTCTCCAAAATCTTGTTTTAAATTTCTCAAAATATAAAATTCATGTTGTAAATCTTTAATTTCCCCAAATCTAGTACTTATTTCTTCTTTTAATTGTTCCCATGAATTACGAGATTTATCACGCAAATATCTACGTATAAAATCGCTTACAGTCCATTTACTTGATTGAAATGCGACTAATTTTATTTTATTATCATCCAAACATTTTAAAACAGCATATATTTCTATAGATTTTATCCAGTAATTAAAATATTTAGAATTTCCATCAAGATTGTGTACTATTTCTGATAAACCCTGTGTACCTATGACAGTTGAAATATTTTCCAATTTATCTGACAAACTGTCAAAAATTGTAGCTATTTCTTGATCTGACATCTTCAAATTTAGCAATTTACAGGTATATAAACGATCACTCAACTTTAATTTTCTGTTTCAGGTACTTCGTTGTGTCCCGCGGTCCAAAATCGTCGCTTCGACATCGCTGGTCTTAGGCACCAAATCAACCGTTGTCGTATAACGGAGAGAGAACTCACAGATGTTTCATATTTTTATTATACAAATTCACAAGTGTACAACTCAAGAACCAAATTCGACCTAACTAACTAGACATTGCGAATCGTATATATAATGACAACTTGCAATAATGACAACTATAATATAAATATATGCACGCGTTTTAGAGTTACATGCAGAACTCTCATCAATCATTTTGACATATTATTACTTTCCAGCCCAGCCTGCATGCATTTTTGTAGTATTATAATTTTTGTCAAAAGTGGTTATTTTGTCAAGCAAGCGATGGTACACATGCAGTGCTTTTTTTCTTCAAGACTGTAAAACTTATCTCCTCCGTCTAACAGCTATGTTTGTTTGTGTGTGTGTGTGTGTGTGTGTGTGTGTGTGTGTGTGTGTGTGTGTGTGTGTGTGTGTGTGTTGGTGTGTGCGTGCGTGTGTGTGTCTTTCTGTGGTCGAAATTTGTACTTTAAAGTGAAATAGCTTCAGATATTCTTATTTATTCATAAACAATAAAGAAATCACCTTTACTTAGCTGAAAAACGTTTTTGCCATCATTTTTTATCTGAAACAAAATGCAGCTTTTTATGTTATGTACGTTTTACCCTTTGATTAATTACGAAAAAAATATTGTATTTTTATGATCTAATACAGCATACGTCAGGTAAATAACATAGTGTTCATGTCTAGTTGTCGGTGTTTTATTTGTTTGGTGGTGATTTTATTTTTTCAAAAACTATGCTTTAAGGTCATCGTTAAAACTGATCTATTTTATCTCCTGATCAACGGAAGCCGTCTAGGCAAATCAGTTGACTGGTTACAGCTAATTGGGCCAATTATGATCCCAGTAGAAATTGTTTACGTTGTTTGACGGAAGATTATGTGTTTCCTTCCTCCTATTTAACTACATAATAAACGAGATAGAAAAGACAAATCAAAGATACTAGTTGAAAAATGATTGACATCAGTCTTTGATAAAAGATGGTTATGAAAAAAAGATATTTCTCATGTCGAGTATTATTTACTGTCTGATAAAAAATTACTATAGTAATATTAGACTATCTAGAAGATTGTTATTATTTGACGTGTCAGGGAGGGAGTGTTTGTGAGTTATGTAGACCTTTTTTAATCACGCCCTATTGTGTTCATATTTCATACCATTATATTTTCACATTTATATCTCGTTTTTTTCTTTTAGATAATAACATAAAATTATTTATGTATAGAAACGTCTGATTTTTAATTTAAGAAATTCATCCATTATGTGAAGTAATTATTACATATAAACGATATACATGTACAGTTAATAGCTGAACTGTATCATTTTAAACCATTGAAACTTTTGAAAAGGTGCCATCTTGAACCGCAAGGTCTTTCTTTTAACGAAGAATAAGACATCTAAAAACAAACAAAACTAGAACTGCCACTATCATGGCGTGAATACCCCCGCATACCACTTTGTCAGAATCAACAGTGGCCATTTAGAGCTCAAGGACAACCTCCTTGCCTAATCTGAGGTAACTAAGCCAGTGTATTGCTAAGTTATGTATTCTACATCCTTTAAATGTGAAAAGGTCAAAATCAATACACTGCGGACAGGCATTCTTAAACATTTGAGCAGACAAGCTTAATATAATAAAATCCCTGTGACATTGCCTTTATTTTTTACATTTTGTCGTGTTGGGCTTTCTTTAGGGATTCTGTATTTATCTATTTTATCATAGTCACCTTAAAATCAAAATGGCTACTAGTCATAAATAACCTTAATAATAAATATGAAGACTGTTGACCAAAGCATTCTTAAGCAATTGAGCAAACAAGTTTTTTAGTCAAGGCCCCTGTGACCTTGACCTTTGACCTGGTGACCTCAAAATCAATAGGGATCATCTACTAACCATGATCAATCTAAATACCAAATATCAATAGTGTGGGTCAAAGGAATCTTAAGTTATTGGGCGGACATGCTTTTAGAAGTCAAGATCCCCGTGACCTTGACCTTTGACACAGTGACCTCAAAATCAATAGGGGTCATTTACTAACCATGAACAATCTAAATACCAAATATCAAGACTGTGGGTCAAAGGAATCTTAAGTTATTAAGCGAAAAAGCTTTTAGAAGTCAAGACCCTTGTAACCTTGACCTTTGACTCAGTGAGTTCAAAATCAATAGGGATCATCTACTAATCATGAGCACTCTTAATATCAAATATAAAGACTGTGGGTCAAAGGAATCTTAAGTTATTTGGCGGACAAGCTTTTTAAAGTCAAGGCCCCTGTGATCTTGACCTTTGACCCAGTGACCTCAAAATCAATAGGGATCATCTACTAACAATTATTAATCTAAATACCAAAAATAAGGACTGTGGGTCAAAGGAATCTTAAGTTTTGGGCGGACAAGCTTTAAGAAGTCAAGGCCCCTGTGACCTTGACTTTTGTCCAAGTGACCTCAAAATCAATAGGGATCATCTACTAACCATGGCCAATCTAAAAACCAATTATGAAGACTCTGGGTCAAAGGAATCTTAAGTTATTGGGCGGACAAGCTTTTAGAAGTCAATGCCCCTGTAACCTTGACCTTTGACCCAGGAATCTTAAGTTATTGGGCGGACAAGGAAAAGCCGACAGACGGCCGGACGGGGCGACGGCCGGACGGACAAGCTGATTCCAGAATACCCCCTTACAACTTCGTTGTGCAGGGGTATAATAACTTATACACGTCTATATTGCCTTTTTCTGAACAACAAACGTCACAATTTCTTTTAAATTTTTATATCCGATTCAGGCCTCCGTAGAAAGCCCTATAAATTTATTGTTTAATACATGTATTTGAGTGAATAATCCTCGGTGTACCTTTTCTCAATACATACTACATTTTCATGTAGATTAAAATCTTTATCACTTTGCCCTTAACCCAAGCCAGAAAGATTTTCTGGAAAATCTTTTCCTACAAAATTCATACATTTGGAAAATGCACGTGTCATGTCTTCAACATGCGTGTGTGTTTTATTTCTTTTCGAGAAAAAGCTATCTAAAGATGTCAAAGGGATACATGTTAATTTTAAAAGCGTGTTGAAATCACATTATTTTCTACTTTATGTTACATGGCTTTCACACACATGTTTAATTGGAAACGCACATGTTTAATTGTTTCTTTCAGCAGCAAAACGTTGCAATTTGTTTAGAGCTTGAATTGAAGAGGTTGTAGCCAATATTCAGTGTTACTTTCTACCAGATAGATAGATTCTGTATTACCCCTATCTGCAGAGAGCAGCACATATAATAGGATAAACGACAATGAGTTTAGGTGCAGATTTAATAAGGCGGTGAAGGGGGCATCATAGCAATTGTTTGTAGGACTCGCACAGTAATTAAACAGGATATCTAATTAGTTACCTCTGTATTATTTTCAATGAAGACACTTATTCCTAATTGTTTGTCAAAGGATTAGTGAATTGTTTACCATGTTAATAGCCCGTAAATTGCTCGGTGAAGTGTTCCTGTTGCCAGTTCTTATAATAGAAAGACAACATATAACAAATGTTAGTGGAAATGATAATAAATAATTGTGTTCTCTATCAGATATGCCCGATAAATGATAATAACAATTGTGCTCCATAGGTGAATTTACAAATTTAACTATATCTGGTACAGCTTATACCACCAATTATACCTTAAATATAAGGGGAAATTACGTTAAATAATTGCAAGATAAAGCATTTTCCTCTTGTTTTTACAATCTGAAAAAGTGAGAGAAAAAATAACTCAACAATGATAGGCACTTTTATAGGATTATAGAGAAAAAATTGCCATTCTATCTGCTTTGATAGTTTTTATATGTGAGAGGGAAAAAACATTTGGTTTTGAACGTCTACATATTAAAATTTTTTTTTTTCATTTCACACTCATAATGAAATTTGTAACGTAGTTAATTTACTTCAGCGATTGCAACATAAAATCTCAAAATATTAATTTTTTTTTTGCATCCAATTTTATAAATTTATCAATAAATTTCTCCTACGTATTTTAATATAAATTGTATACAACTGTATATGAATACATTTGTGGCTTAGTCTATCTTTCACAATTTTCATATCTAAATTTAAATTACGCTTAAGACGGTGCTAGTGAGCCTTTATAATAGCTTGCATTAACCTCTGCCGTCCAGTCAAGGCACAGTCAAGCCGAAACTGAATGATACTACAGTTTTCTATGAGAGTAGAAAAATGTCGAAACGTTTAAGGTAATGGTGAACGAATGATTTTTTAAGGTTGCTTATTTGCAACAGATTACGAACGGGCTAAACATAATCATTACCTTAATAATTCTGAAAATTCGTGAATAACTTTTTTTTTATTATTCATTTAAATATAAACATTTCATTTGGAGTTATAAAATACAGTAATACAATTGTTATATACTGTGATTGGATCAACTTTCAGCCTATTTAGAAGACACCTTAAATACACACGCGACAGCCCCTCAGACGAAGTATGAATCAAGCCAGCTGAGCACTGCACCGCTCACGCCGTACTGCTTCTGTAGCACGTCGACGAGTATATCATGATCCACAGTGTCGAACGCGGCACTGAGATCAATCGCGATTAGCGCTGTAACTTGTTTTTCCATGGCTGCCAACAGATCATTAACTGATCGCAGTAGAGCAGTTGCACAGGAGTGGTATTTTCTGTAGGCGGATTGGTTTGTAGGTAGTAAGTCATACTGATCAGCATGTTTATTTAGTATTTTCAGAGCTGCTTTTTCAATCAGTTTTTCTTCAAAAATGGTCTCACTATAGCCTCTTTCCATTTATTTGGAAATATTAAGTCACATATTACATCATTTTACATATTTCTATTAAATAGTGCATTTAGTAACCTGTTATATCGGTAGTTACTTCTGTAAGCTTATATTCAAAATAATAGAATAAATTAAGACAGCAATGCAGCTTAAAAAATTTCAGTTTCGCACATTTTTTAGTTCAAGTAAATAATAAATATTATATTATAGCCTATCATCTCGATGCTGATATATATATGCAATTTATCAATATAACAATTATTAAGTGTTTCACATTTTATCAAAAAGTTTAGAGAGAAAAGCTTAGCATATCAAAACAGTATTTATTCAGAGTTTTACCTTTTTACAAAGCTTATATACAGACAAAAGCTCAATCTAATAACCAGTGAATTGACTTCACAATACACAGGTTGTGGTTTATTACATTTTGTAGTAATCATTTACATGGTGTATTAACTGATAAGCAGCGTCCCGTTAGATCAGCAAACAGGTATGCAAAGATATACGATGATTAATTACATTTTAATCGATTTAATTCATACCCATCAAAACTCCAGTGAATAATAGCCGATAAAAACCACTGAGACCGATATTATTTATTAAATAACCGACCTTTTTACAAGTATTAAATACAAATCTTATGATTTATTTCTAAAATTAAAGTATCTCCTTCTAAAGTCCTATTTATTTAATGTCACGTTGACTGAGAATTCTTATCTGGTTAATTGAGTTTTTGACGCCTTTTATACTTCAAATGTAATACATTTGATTATCTGAATCTTTTATCATTTTGAAAATTGCCTCTTCCTGCACGTAAAGCACGTGTTATTGTATGTTTAGCTAATAAAAGAAACACAAGTAATCACACATAGAAAAGGAGGTAAACTTACTTATTTCATTCTTATCATATAGCATCGCGATTCACCATATTATATATGTTGTGTTATTACCCATTCCTTTCCTTTGCTTACAATATAATAAACAATTCTGACTTCATGTTATCACTTTTCATTACATCAGTGCTTTTGAATGTTTTCCCGCATTAGCATTGCTTTATAAATGCACGTATTAAAGTGATTCGATTTCAATTCATATAATTTAAAAACAAAATCATGAAACCAGGCTACTTGCAGTTAAGATAACTTATCAAATACCAGTACCGCTTTTGCTACTCCGTAAAAAAGTATTGCACGGCCGTGCAGATATTTTTTAAAGACAGTGTAAACACACGCTAAATGTTATCGTCACACTTTTAAGTGTATCAAAGAAAAAATGCTTATTTTTCTCCTTGAACAGGCCTCATTTTGGGTATGTTTTAAATAGAATATCATGTTCACTGAAATTCAGTATTGAACTTAAACTCATTCAATATCCTCTTAATTGCAGACATTTCGGCTAGATGCATTCATCAGTGCAAAAATTATCGTAAGCTTTGCCATAAAGTAACCCAGAAAATTGTATTAAAATGTTGGAATTTCAAGTATTATTACTTTTAAGTGGCTTGGTGATTCAAATTGCTAATAAGAGGCATGTACCATACTCTTAAAAGCCTACGATGAAACTGCTAAAGAATGTGCAGATGCCTACTTCTGTTATGGAAAGCTTTGTTAGACTTAGCTCGAATGGAGAATGGAGTGCTGGGAAGCGCCTTTCAAGGAGTTGCTGAAACATATTGTCTTTCTAAAAAAAGCTAGCAAAGTCCTTGATTATACTATTAGACACCTGGGGTTCGTCCCTCGCTGGCAGAATTTAACAAATGCGAAACATAATCATGACGATTCTAAATATGATATAAAAACCGCACGAGAAAAAATCTTATTTTGTTGAAAGGTACTTTTTCTTTAATTTTTTGAAAATATATATGCTTTAATCGTATAAACACCTGAAACAATTTCACATTTCTAGTAGATATCCAGTGTTCGTAACGTTTTTTTTTGTCTCGAGTCCAGATGGGAAAATATTGAATTAACGAAGTAAATCCTGCTAAATACTTCCTATTACCGAATTTAGTCGGATACTGACATTTGTTTTTTTCTTTTTATATACAACTATATGGTCGTAAAAAACTTTAAAATGAAAAAAATACGTTTGTTAGTTAAAAAGACTTTTTTTTCGGTATCTCACTCCTTGTAAAAACAGATTCTGTCAATCGTGATGACACCTGTGTCCGTTTATCAGAAGCCCCCAATATCAAATATTCTCCATTTTTATACCTTTATTCTGTTTTTTATCAACTTTTCAGAAATATTTCTCTCATATTACTTTTAATATGTTATATCCAGCAAATGGTTATGTTGATGGTAGATATATGAGATGTACATTGACAAACATGTATATATATAGAAAAAATCTGGAAACAAAGTGGTCCCTCACAACAAAATTACAATAGAATTGCAGACTCGGTTTGAAAGTCTGATTTGAGTTTTATCATTCAGGTTTTTTATTTGCAAAAGGACAGTAATTTGTTTTTGAGAAATCATGGATTATTTAAAACTTTTAATTCTTTTGTTGCTTTCAATCTTATCGGGTTCTATATGTAAAGACGTTACATTTGAAGAACATCTATTGTCAAAAGCTCAATTCCTTTGTCCATATACAAGTTTTTGCGACGAGCCACCACTGATACAAACGCAACTCGCGGAAGGAAAAGTTTCATGTTGCAAAAGTGAGTAGAGATATGATTTAGCCTTTACATGTTATCGTATTGCTCTTTAGTGTCTCTTACTTCAAGAAATTCATTTAATAAATAGCGATTAAAACAACTTAAAATGAATGTTCTATATAATGACATTAAACAAATATTTTAATAACTATCAAACTATTTTTTATATCGAATGTAAAGGTAATGGGGTTTAAAACAACTTAAAACAAAGGTTTTTGTTGAAAGGTAAACATCGATTTTGTTATTAATCTATGTCTACGGTTCTTAGAAAACTCGTTATCATATCAATGTTTGAATAACGGTTGTATAAACAATTCTAAAAGTTTTTTAGTGTTTTTAAACTTTAAAACAATTTTTTTGTATCAAATAAAATCATTGGGTTTTTATAGCCATTTCTCAAAGAACATCTTTTATGAGCGAGTTTTATAGTAAATAAAATCAAAGCAACGGTTTTAATAATTTAAAATTTAAAAAAAAAAACGGTTTTAATAATATTTTTTGAAATAACGATTTTTCTTTTGATTTTTTAACCGATTTTGTTTTATATAAAATGAAAGGAAGGTAATAAATAAATAACTATTTTTGTATCATAGTTAGAGAATTTCAGTGGGATTTAAAAGTAATGTTCATCATATAAATATTAGACAATGCGTGTGTTTTCTTTTGCGGCAATGCCAATAGTATATTCAATCGTTTGTACATTTGGTATAAACATGTGTAGCAGGAGCGATATTTGCTATTGTATATTGTTCATTTCATACTATCTATATAACCATATAATTATGTTGGTATGGCCTATTTTGAACTACTTTTCTTCAGTACACCTAGTGAGGGTTTATTAAAGGTAAACACCTTGATTTTATATGAAGTACATTAGATGTTTATAAATGTATGTATAAGTTAACTTCTTTAATACGTTTCAGTAACGCAGTTATAACCCTGGCTTTCCATATATTCCAATTTTATAGAGTATTTATCCTTAAACTACATGTTTATAAGGACCTGAAATCATTCTTTTTAGGCAGTTTCCTTACATTATCGGTGTATGGTTATACACCTTTAAGTTATAGTATAGCGTACTTACTTGCAGCATGAGATTTTCATGCTTCTTGTTTTTCCTTCCAGAGGGTGTTTAATAAATAACATGAACTATGTGTACAATTAGTTTCACTATAGTTTTATATATGCAGTCTAATGACAGTACTTGATTTTATGTTTATTTTGGTAATGTCCCTCAATTTTTGGCGGGAAATCCCTGGCATAAATAGCTCCCAGCCTATGCCCAGCGTTCAGTGCTTTGGTCGCCGAGATGAAGGTAAAGTGTTACCTATTTCATAGGCCTTAGAACTGAACC
>NW_026862772.1:0-79016 GCF_026571515.1 Ruditapes philippinarum | reverse complement strand
TTTCTATTTTTTTTTTCGTACATAATACAGTTAATAGTATCTTTTTAGAATTTGTATTTACGAAAGGAAGGATTGTAAGTCCAAAATGCTGGACTCAAATGTTATTGCACGATACTTTATATCAAATACATTTATATATCATATAAATAGAAATATAAAAATGAAACGAAACGATGCAGGTACATTTGTATTATATCCTTAGAAATATATCTATCCAAATAATGTAAGAAAACAAAGATCAACCAAAGTAGGGTGACATTTAATGAACGCATTCCTAATACAACCCAGCAACACAGGAACACCGTCAAGTAGCCCCCAGTAGGACACCGATTGTCAACGACACTGCACCGAGAATGCAAAATGGACCAAATGCTTACAACACTAGACTTCTGTTACAATGTTTTGCGACGAAAAGTTTTTGAACGTGCAGATCTATCGAAAGCAGTAAAGAAATACGAATTAATCGTGGTAATCGCTTTTGAAAGAATCTTAATCTTTTGTGTTTTTCTCCGGAAAAAACCGTAACAATAATAGACTTGTATCATATTGCTTTATAAATGTCGGGAAATGTTAAGCTTTATATAAAGATATAGAGGATATTCAAGTTTTTTCTATAAATACATGATTTATTTTCATTGAGTGGTATGAAAATAAATTTTTCATGAGTGGCGGTAGCCACGAGTGAAAATATGGTAATTTTCATGCCACAAGATGAAAATAAATCATGTATTTATAGAAAAAACTTGAATTTTCTGTTTATTTATACATTTTTCTCTTTTTGCGGTAAAATTTGAAAGACTTTCCCTTAAATTTTATGTACTGGCAGAATTTAAAAGAAAGTAGTCCGGCAAGACACCAGTGAAAATACGGAAAATATGTTTCACTGCAGTGAAAAATAAATTTTTACAGTGAAAATACGGAAAAATGAAAAAATGTGAAGCAAGTTTTGATAGATATCTATTATGGACTAAAATGCACTATTATGCCAATATGTTCGGACTTATGGGTAACAAAATTTGCTACATGTATATTTTGATTACATCGAATTATCATTTCATTAAATTGAATGGAAAATTTTAGTAATTTTTGCAATGAATTTTATAAACTAACGCCAATAATCTTATTAAACCAATTGATGAAAACAAGTTTTTGGGTCACCGTTTTACTTTTTAGCTCGACTATTCGATAATAATAATCATTCGAGCGTCGGGGCGTCGGCGTAACCACTTATGTTAAAGTTTTTGTAATACCTCAAATATTTTCAAAGTCCATTGACATATGGCTTTTGAAACTTTGCACACTTGTTCACCATCATGACCTTAACCTATAGACAGGAGGAGGTAACTGTATCAAGGCATTTTGACAGAATTATGCCCCTTTTTCGACTTAGAATTTACGTTAAAGTTTTTGTAATACCTCAAATATTTTCAAAAGTCCATTGACATATGGCTTTGAAACTTTGCACACTTGTTCACCATCATAACCCCAACTTGTAGACAGGAGGAGGTAACTTTATCAAGCATTTTGACAGAATTATGCCCCTTTTTCGACTTAGAATTTACGTTAAAGTTTTGTAATACCTCAAATATTTTCAAAAAGTCCATTGACATATGGCTTTTAACTTTGCACAGCTTGTTCACCATCATGACCCCAATTCTGTAGACAGAGGGAGGTAACTGTATCAAGCATTTGGACAGAATTATGCCCCTTTTTTCGACTTGAATTTACGTTTAAAGTTTTTTGTAATACCTCAAATATTTTTCAAAGTCCATTGACATATGGGTTTTTGAAAACTTTGCACACTTGTTCACCATCATGACCCCAACCTGAAGACAAGAGGAGGTTACTGTATCAAGCATTTAGACAGAATTTTATGCCCCCTTTTGGACTAAGAAATAATGTTTAAGTTTTCATACCATCCCAGATTATTTTCATATTCTATTGACATCTGGCTTTGAAAGAACTTGAAATATTATACTCTTCTTTGAGAGCGTAATAGGACTCTCTCCAAGGCCTATAACTGTAACATGGATTTAAAGAAAAATTTTGCCCTTTTGTAAACTTAGAAAATTTGACATTATCAAGGTTCTTTTGCTATCAAGCACTAAGAATAGTCGAGCGTTGGTGTCTTACTGACAGCTCTTGTTTAAGTTATCTGTCCATCAAAATGAGAGTTTTTATCTTCCCTGCGCTTGATTAAAATTTTCTTTTTTGCCTTTATAAAAAACTTTGGACTGACTTGATTGTCAAAACTTTATTTTGTGGTTACTCATATTCTTTTACTTATACATTATTACCAGTTATAGTTAGTTTTTAATCGGAAGGTCAGGTTCAAAGATTGTTTTCGTCTGTTTAATTCGAAAATCATTACGTGTTTATTATTATTGTTTCCGTTTACCGTAGACGAAATAACAAGAAAGGGTACAAAAAGTGTCAACAAAATTGTATGTAACAAAACAGAAGACATTCATCTGAGGAACATCGAGGCCGCAGCCTTGGAACGCTCAGCAGGATTAACACTTCTAGTGTGTTTAAAACTGCAAAGAAGGCAGTCTTATGTTCTTATCAAATTTGCTTTGACCAGTATAGATTAAATTTAATATAATACTGGAATTGATAAACTTTAATAAGGCTAGAAAGAAGATTAAATTAATATTAAGCAAGTCCTTTCAAAAGTATTTTGAGATATATAATATATACCAATTTGAGATGTCATTAAAGGTTGATATATCATTTTGCTGTTGCCATTCTTATATTCCTCCAGGCACATATTTATTTGACCATTAAGAAATACATATTGGCAACATTTTTCCTGCTCTCGTTATAAATAAGTTTATCGTACGTTTGCATGTACACATATGTCAATTATTTTGTTATTCGAAACAACATATACCATACGGAATACCATAACATTTGCAAAACTGAACATTGTAAGAAAAAGAAATTTGACAGTATTTAGTGACTATATTTCACAAAAGTGGAACAAATGACAAAAGTACATATTAAAAATTGGCTACAAACTAATAAGTATACAGCCTTGGCACAGTTTTTACCAAATCATTCGACAAACAAAAGATATGAGGACTGCAAACCATGTACCTTTATAAAACAAACCGACCTGAATACAATATAAATTCTTTCTGCAAACATTCCAGCTACTTAATTTAAACAAGGTAAAATACCAAGGTTTCATACATCATATTTTGGTTCCTGTTGACAAAAAAATATATTATTTGTGTTACATGAGGAGATGAACAACAATAACTGTGTTCTTTTTTGCCAATCACTGTGATTGGAACATACTCATTTTTGCTATTTGTGTTTTTGATATCCGGTTTTTGCTGTTATTGTCGTTAAATCAGTTATAACGCAGTTACATTTTTAAGCGTTTTAAGTTGATTGATGTATAAGATATTGATTCAGTGACAACGCTGAGCTCAATTCAATGTTTAACTTTGTTTTAAATTTAAATTTGAAATGTCAATTGTAAGCTCTTGAAGGATCTTACTATTTTATCAAGGCAGCAATTTTGAAAATCAATAAAGAAAACTACTTAAAACAACATTTAAAATATTTCAAAATTTTCCAACTTAGTTACAAACGAAATCAATATCTTTATTCTTATTGCTAGATTTGAATGATAGTAGCTGTTGTAATTGTGCAGCCAAATTTAATCAGGAAAGAAGTTCCTGTTCAATATATTCTCGTCCATTTAAACAAATTAAGACAGATAAGAGTGTGTTTTGAAATGTTTGAATTGCATTTGATTTAAACGTGCACGTCAGTAAAAGTTTAAAAAAAGAGGTCAAATATAAAATATGTTCTTAAACTTAGACAAATTCATAGTGATATAGGAAAATACTTGCCTTTAATTAAATCTCAATTAATATTGATACTACTAGAAATATATCGAACATGACACTAGATAATTCTTATAAATTATTTAAAGCGACGACTGGTTAAGATAAAATGAAACAAATATTCTAAAAATAAATTCGAAAATTAGGGACAGGGTTCATTGAAGCGTATAAAAGCTACATTGTTTATCAAATTTCATATGTTTAAGTTCAATACGTCTATAAAAACTGTTTTTGTTCCATAACCTTATGGTCGATCTTCGCAAGGTGTGTAACAAAGAATCTGTCTGTTATTTAACATTCTTGATTAATGCACGAAAGCATAAACAATATTCAGAAATAAAATAGTTTTCTTCTATTTCATGTAAAGCACAGTTTAACAATGATTTTCATGCACGCACAATACACACTTATCCTTGTCTTATATAGTTATACAAACACTCTTCTTTTAAACTGGTATTTGGAGTTATACTTTTTCAAAATTCCAAGAACTATTTTGTACGCTGCATGCAATATATTTATAGCTTGAAAATCATGATACTGAAAAATATTCTCGTTCACATGTCACGTATAAATACTAATCGGTTAAACGCGTCTGTAATAAGATGTGCACGAAAACAATAATGCATGAGATGTAGTTTAACAAATGATAAAATATCGTTATTTGGTACTTAGCTATGAGACATGTATCAAGGAAGTCTGTCAAATATCTAACTTTTAATTAATTGAAATATTGTCTTATATAAAGGATGGAAATGTGTTTATAGATATATATCAACATTATTGTTTACAGAAGTTCTTATGCACTTTTTCTCAACTGACTTTCATGAACAATACATCACCACTTGAATCATAAAATGTGATAATCTACGTGCTCAACTCTTTACATCTCTTGTGGTGTGACCCTACATTATATATTTACACATTGGTAAATATTTCTGTCAGTAGTATCATCATCAACACGAAACCGGATATTCTCGCAAAACCTACATCGAGAATGAATTATTTATTTTTGTTCGAATGTTTGCTACACATTCATTATTATTAAATATTATTTCTTTTTATTATTAAATTTCCTTTTTTAAAGTCTTAATTTAACAAAATCACATGTCATCATACGCCCAGATATTTAATGATTAAAATGCTTTTGTTGTTTGTTAATACACCATCTTGTCTTTTTCAGGAGTTGGATGTAAGAAGTTCAAAAATTTCAAATAGTAACAGAGGTAGTGCAATCGTTTCAAATTCGCTTCAAATCTTCCAAAAGGAATTATCTGTAAAATAAAAGCACTCATATATCAAAGTAAATCAAACAGAAAGATTACTCAAGACGTTTTAATTATTTATGAATGCTTGTAAGTCTAAGACATAAATAAATTAAAGACAGCAGGTCGATACTGCTATATATATATATATATATATATATATATATATATATATATATATATATATATATATATATATATATATATATATATATATATATATATATATATATATATTTGTGTTCTCGACGGAAAAATGCATCAGTGCCGATACTTACGTAATTTTTGCCCTGGGTTTAAAAAAAAAAGGGAAAGGGAAAGCAGAGATTAATTAAAAAAATCCCGTCCCAAAATGGCCCAAAACATTGGAAAATTTCAAAACAAGGGGAGTTTTAAAAAAGGGCCCGTCTCAAACAATACATTTTAAAAAACCATTTAAAGGTTTAATATATTAAATATGTAGTAAAAAATTTGCTCTAGCCCGGATTATGGATTTATGTCTTTCATATTTATATTTTTATTTTGTTTTTTGGCTAAGGAAAAAAGCTTTTTAAACAACATTTTTAGAGTTTTGTTTCTTATCCGAAAAACCCCTTTTTTAAAATAAAAAACGGCTCTCAGCAATTTTCAATGTATCATTTTAGTTTAAAAAGGTCCGGGCCCAATTTAAGCAATATGAAAAAATATTTAAAATTTAATTTGTTAATTTAATTTTTTTTTACTATAAAAAAGGAAAAAAAGATTATAAATAATTGATCGTTTTGTATCTATTTATCTAGATATTTCAGAAATAGCATCCTATACAAAAGCAAGAACATTAATCTTTAACTATAATCTTCCATTTATTATTATTATTATTTCTTTTCAGGTTCTAATTTTTGACGTGACATTTAAGTCTGCGTGTCAGTTTTCAATTTATTTTTGCGAGCATAAAAGGAAGACAAATGATTTTTTTTTCAGAAAATGTTTTATGTTTATTATTTTATTTATGTACTATTTCTGTACATTTTCTTTCCGTGGAATTTTCGATTAGTTCATATACATGTACTAGTATAAATGGGTAAAATATTAAACATTGACTAACTAAATAACTAAGTACATGTCAACCACCTATGTTTGTTATTTGCATATCATTGTAAGGGAAACATATAAGGGAGAACAAACTTCTTATAATTTTGGTTTGATTTTTATTCGAAAAATAAAAAAAAACAATGATAGTTATCTTAAATCCTTTAAACCCTTACTCTATTCAATAATATTTTCTCATGTATGAAAAAAAAAATTAAAATTTATTAATCTTCAAAATTAAAATTTTGGTTTGTAATAGCACGCAGGGACTGCCCAAACATTTAATTTTTAAGTGGGGGTATTTAAACTTTAAGATTCCCCTTTCTTTTTTTCAAAAAAATAATGATAAATTCGGGTTAAACCCCCCAAATGTAAAAAACTTTATGTTTTATGGGATTTAAAATTTAAAGATCAGTTTTAATTTCAAGTCATTAACCCTTCCTACCCAAATGTTTTTATTAAAAGTATATTTGGGTTTTTTTTAGAATGTTTTAAAAATTCTTGCCAAAGTATTACATTTAAATTTATTTAAAAATTTGACACAGACAGAAAACATGAAAAATTAAAAATAGAAAAAAAGTTAATTTAAAAATTTTTTTAAACCCAACCCCAAAAATTTCAAAAAGGAACCCCTTTTTCTACTCAAAAAATATCGTTTAAAATAGGTAAACACGGATAAATGTATTGACATATTGACATACAAAATGGCTTACTTTTACAATCTTTCTTTGGGTGTGTATAGTTTTATTAGATGATAGATATAAAGATGATACCGGATAACAAGTACATGTAACAAATGCTATAAATAAATAAGTGTAGTCATTATGAAAAATGTTTAATTAAATACTGTTTTATTGTTGTAAGAAACAAATCATTCCACTATTTTAAATACTAAATCATGAACATGATATATAAACATGATAGAGTGTAATAAACATGAGAACTAGATATCAAATTGTCTATACACATTTCCCCCTTCAGTTTTTATGCTATTCTTATGACTATAAATTCGGCTTATACGTCGCATTTTCAAATTATACTTTTGTTTCATACAAAATTTCACTATTATGATATTCATCGTTTAATACTGTTGTGAGGGGCATGGAATGTACAATTTTCAATATAGCTGTAAAAGGCGATACAAAGGTTCCTATTGTATACAGTGTTTAAGCATTAATATGCAATATAACATTTTATGAACGAGTCATAACTCTTTTACATAAAGGTCATCCCTACAAATCTAGAATTAGTATGAAAACCGACCGTTTTCTAATCCCCCGCTTTACGATTTCTTGAATTTATCTCTGTCTATACTATGACTATTACTTTTTTTCCACTTTTTGTTAATATGCATAAAATAAGATGAACGATTTTTGTACAAATAACTGCTGGTTGAACAAACCGCCATGTGCTCATTTTAAGTCTTAAGACGTTTGATGCATCACTTTTAATAAGAAGATTTATAGAATCTATCTAGATAAACTTTTCTATTTATTTTAATGTATAAAGTCTATTGATTGTCTATTAAAAATGAATTAAAATTGTAAAATATTACGAACTCTTTTTTTTATTTCATTATGGTGAATTGCCATGAATGTAAAATTTGTAACCATATTTTGTACTATAAATATTATACTATTGCAACGTATTTTATTATATTATTGTATTTCATAAATTTAGTATGAGATAACATTGCTTATAAAAAGAGAATGTTGCTGATGCGTGCCGTGTTTAATATACTACCATTATGTATTATATAATTTGTTTAATGATTAAGGAGAATTTATTTTATATTTTAAGTTAGCTTTTCTGTCCTATTTAATATTAAAATGAATAAACAGCTTCTAACGATTTACAATTTAATAGAAACACATCACTTCCCAGTGTAATGACATTGAGAAGTTTTGAGGGAAATACTAACGAATGATTTCACGAGAGTAAAAGAAGAGCATATATTATGACAGAATTTGTTCAGCGTAATAGAAACGTATATAGTCTTTAAAAGAAGATTGCAATAGTGCGCTTCATTTAACAGTGAACAAATTTAAAGCAAAGAAACTCTGAAAGCTAAAATGCCTGAACAGTTGTAAGCTGAAGAGAGCTTATATTTTTAGAGTTACAAGTAGAAATTCCGTTATTGTTGTATGCAATCCGTGTGATGGAGGCAAATAGTGTGGCGTGGCGTTTTTTTTGTTGATGTTGTGTTTCATGTTATTTATTTATGACACAAACACTAAAAACATTGTTTTTGCTCATATTTTTTTCATGCTATACATCAAACAATAAAAACAACATACGTACGGTTTGAATATTGAATACATATATAAGCGTAACGTACAGGAATATGTCACCTACTATCTCAATATTAAGAATTATACTATCCCTATTTTAGTTTATTATTACACCGAATTTGTGATTTGAACCGTAATTGTATTACAGCAATTATCTGAGTCCAAGGCAAAGCAGTATAAAATATTTCAAAGGCTGTTCCAAGCAATATAATTATCCTAATAATGTGGTATTTACAGCCATATTTCTAAATTAGTCAGTAATGAATATGGCACTCAAGGTTTATTTTCAGTATTTTCAATATATCAACAGCATGTAGTACTATTGAAATAAAATTGTAATATTGAGATAAATAAATTACGTGATAATTATTCTGTTTGAAATCATACCATTTACAAACTAAATTTTAAAATTTTATGAATCCCCATTGTTTTTTTTTCATGATTTGACCCCCATAGAAACTTTTATGAAATTTCCCAAAAAAAAATAACCATTTCAATAAATTTATGTAAATTTAATTTTAAAAAATTTGTGCTTTTACAATATTTTTATCAATAAAAAATTTTTTCCCTAACCCATTTAGATTGTTAACCCCCAAAGGGCCCCCAAAATTATTTTTTTACTACATTTCCCCAATCATATTAAAAAAAATATTCACTTTAAAATCATGTTTTAAAAAATTTCCCCCTACATTTTTAAATTTTATAATAACTTTTCGTTCTCCCAAATTTACCCAATTTTTTAAAAATAAAATTTATCCTCCAAATTTAAAAAAAAATTTTTTGCCCGGTTTTGAACCTACTATGGGATCAGTGGTTCATAAAAGCGGGAACCCCAAAAAATTTTTTTAATTTGTTTAAAAAAATTTAGGTTTTTGGGGGAAGTATATTTTACGTTATTATATGTTCGGGTGTGGTATCAAATTGCCCTGTCAGTTTATATAGTGTCGAATATTATTTATAGTGCATCAGAACAAATGACTTTATTTAATTGCAAAGTCAAATGTATTTGTTGTATTTCACATATTCATCCATGCTGAATAGAAAATATATAAATGTATTCAACTTGACGTTTTGCAAAGGAATCAAACTACAAGAAGGTGTATATATATTTATTTGTAAAGGAGGTGGGGGTGAGAATAGGGGTGGATTATGTTGCACCAAAACTGTAAATGCTGTGTGACGTTTCCATCTGTACTAGTGAAGGTACACGTCAAGTATTATTTCAGGTACGAACGAGCACCTGAGGAGAAGCACCGACATTTCGTAAGATAGTTGGATCCATTCCTTATATGAAAGAATCAAACGCCCCTAGTGGGTTCGAACTTAAGAGATGAAGGACAAGTGGTTTAAAGTCAACGACCAACACCACACATCCATGGACGACCAAAAAACTATTTATTCCATAAGATAATGCTGATATTGAATATGAAATGTTAAAGTACAATGTACACGCATTGTAAAGCATCACTTAAAAAATAGATGCCATATGATGTTTTATTTTATTGGCATAAAAGTACCTGCAAAATATGATAATCAAGACCAATAAGGAAAGGCGGCGTTCAATGAACGCAACCCCATACGACCCAGCAACAAGAACAAGCGACAAAGAGCAAAGGAGGATCCCAAACAAAAACAGGAAAGGGCACAAGGCAGTGCACGGATAGGATAATCACACAATAATACTAATTAAAGAAAACAAATAATTGATTGATTAATAGGCGCACAAATTAAAAAGGCACAGGGGAAGGGGACTCGAGATATGGGGAAGGGAGGGGCAAAATTTAAAAAAAAACTAGGGACAATACTTACCGTTAACGAGAATACAAAAAGAAAGGACACTTTTGTTTACAAACATAACAAAAGTGTCACCATAACAGTATGAAACAACAAACAAGACCTACATCTCAGGTACACGTTCAAGTTTCGCGCTATGTTTAAAGTTTAACAATTATCAGTAATTATATTTTCTATTTTATTCTGTTTAAGGTCATTTGCATCAAACTGAGTCTAGTTTTACCAAATTCATGGTATTTCTTTTCACAAATTAATTTTGGAAAATGATTGGAGTTGTTCATTGTTGATGCGTTGACGGGTGTAATTACACAAGTCAATGTGGTTACATGTACATAAAAGGTATTTATATGTATTTGAAACAATATAATTTTGCTGCAAAATAATCCGAACTTCTAATATATCTGAATAGCTCATCTGGTTATTCAATATTACTTAAAGATTCTGTTACCCAATTGTTTATTGGCAAATACCATAAATATAATGCTCAAATGAAGATTATTAATATTGTAAGTTCAAAAAAGCGTTATTTGTAAAGATATTACCGAATTTACATTTCATGTTAATAAGGGACATCCGTCAACGAATTTGGTAAATCTAGACTCAGTTTGATGCAAATGACCTTGAACATAATAAAATAGAAAAATTTACTGCGACGTTAAACCAAACAAAACAAATTTTAATTTCTACAATTTCATAAATGCCTATTGTTTAAATCAAACCAATGCTGGTTTTAATCCTGAAGTTGTTTTTTTTTGTTAAAATGGTAACAAATATTAATTTTTGATACAAGAAAATATTATTATTCCATCAAATTCCATCAAATAAACATACAAGAATATTTTTGTGATAACTTACGGGATTCCTCTATTTTATAATATTTGATAATTCCGCCTTCAGAAACAATATTCGTCAACATTCATTCTATGTTAAAACATAAAAGTGAGAACAGATGATCCTAAGTGAAATGGAACATTTTGTAAAACTCAAACTTATTGTTAATTCTGTTCTTTAATCTTAGATACTAACTTGATTTGGTTTTGAAATCAACGAAGAGTTGCACACACAGAGAAGTATTACATATATTATATATGTATAAAAAGGGTCCTTATTCTTCTTAAACATGTCGCAAAACAATGACAATATGCGCTAGGTCTTTTGATGATGCTTCTGTTACAGTTCAGTGAAAAACGCCTGTAGTGTGTTTCTCTGGTTTGTTTAAAAACAACAACAACAAAGGGCAGTAATTATGCAAAACATACAATGTTTGAATCATTATACCCAGGCAGTATGCGACAGGATTCTTCATCATGAAAGTTAAGTCAAATTCACTTGACAATGTAGTAGAAGTTTAGAGCAAAAGTGTATTTTCCCATTATTCAATTGAGAAATATAAATAGAATAAAAATAAAATAAAAGGGCCATAATTCTGCCAGAAATGTTTGAATCGAAAAAACACTTACAATAATATGCACCAGTATAAACTTCTGTAAAAAAAGTTTGGTAAAAATACATTCACATAAAAATACATTCAGAAAATACAGTTGCGTACAGAAGAGATTGTTTAGCCCGCCCGCTGCCGGCCTTTTTATCCCAACCTTAAAAGCGGATTTTTATTCACATAACATTTTTAACAAGAATTAAAGTTAACACTTTATAACATATTTAATATTGTGTCTACAACTCACATGGATTTATCTTAACTATATGGTTAAATGAAGCAATTGATCATAGTAGACATATTCATCAACTAGAGAAGACCGTATTCGAAATTTCTATATAATTGAAATAAATGAAAACCAAATGAAAACATCCATGTATTCCCATTACTATCATAATTTAAAGATGACGTTTCCATAGAAACAACACTGGAGGAAGCCTTGAAATTGCTATAAAATAAGATATTAATAACTGCTCGCATTAAGCCGAGGTTACGCTAATTCCAATTTCCCTTTCATGTTTCCTTTATCTTACATAGGAAAATTATATATTTATACTTCATTAACGATACTTTCTTGCCATTAGAACATTAAATGAGCACATAAACTCTTTCTCATGTCCTTATGGTCATTAGCTTTTATATGAATCCAAAACGTTTATTTTTGTCCAAAGAAACTATGAAATTCGGTAAAATAAAATTATGAATATAGTGGTCTGATTTATTACATACTAACATTCCTATCAAAGCATTGTGATGATCAATCTGCAAATCTATATTAAAACAAGAATTCCATGTCACGTCGGAGCATTATATGTGCATTATGTGGAGTGGTAAGGCGCACACTTTCGAAATGTTAGTGGATTAAAAATGGGGTGGTGGGGTTGAACACAGTGTCATTGTGACGATAACCATTGATTGTATGACCTACAACACATATTGGCCAATCTGGTCAACTTATTATAGGCTTATTATTTCTTAGGCTACAAGCGTACAAAATTTTAACATAACTTGGTACTGAGACCTTGAACTTTGACTTCAAAGTAATAGAGTTATCTACTGGTAAATGACAATGTCCTTCTGTGGTTTCAGAAATCTAAGCTGATTCCTTATTAATTTAATTATTGGACAAGGATATTAATGACCCTGTGACTTTTACCTTTGGCCCCATGACCTCCAAATTAAATAAGGTTCTTCAAGTTTAAAGTGCAGCTTGTATTTTTAAGTTTCATAAAGTTGTTATTCTTTTTAAATATGTGTTCCACTTCTCGACTGAATGAGCAATGATTTGTTTACGTTATTTGTTTCTAGCTCATTTGTGCCAAACAAAGTAAATATCATACCTAAAAGGAGCATAGAGTACACTGACAGCGTATCATTATCATTTATAGTTTTTATATCAACCAAAAGTTATTTTAATTTTTAAATCTAAATTGCTTTTCAAATTAAGCAACTATTTTAATATATTTTATTTGAACAAAGAATATTTTAATTACCACCAAGGGTAAGAAATTATTAAGTGGAATGGTTTTACACACATTTAGGAAGCTGCTTTGGTTATGCTTGAAATAATAAGCATTGAATGATTCGGCATGGCTTTAATAACATACTTCCTCCTCTCGAATGTTTTCTGTAATTAATGTGTTTCTGTTGTGTATCTAAGATCATTAAATTCTCAAACTCGGAACAAATATATAATTCTTACGAGCTGGTAGGTTCAAGTTTCATTTCATATTTTTTAAATTTATTTATTTATCTTATTATTTTACTGTAATATTTGATCAAATTATCGAAATTATCCAATGGTCCACAATATGCCATGTCTTTATTTAAAACTCTAAATATTTTAAATTATTGAAGAATTAAAAATATGCCAAACTTTATTGTATATTTGATTAATCAAATCACAGTTATATGTTTTGATAACATTTTCTGAATGTACAATAGAGTTCCTAAAAACGCCACGCCAAAAACTGCAAATTGAAAATAATAATTTATTAATTATTATTATTATTTATTGCAAGCTACCGTCTACGCACTCTGGGCATGCATCGCTGTTCATGGAATGGCACGAATGGCACATTGGAGGTTCAATGATAACCGCCGTATGAACACATCTGCAGATGTTTGTTAATTCAAAATTTCACCATTTTTGCGTTTAAATGTTGAATTCTGCTTAAGCCGGTGAAAGAGGGCGTGGACGGTAACTTGCACTTACAGTACCGTCCATGAACAGGCTCAGTCAACCCGAGTCTGCAAAATTTTCAATCTTGTCGTTTTGGGCGTTTTTAAGAGATTCATTTTGTCTCTATTTTACTATTTCATACCGTGCAACTCCTATTCTAAATTTAAATTGCTACTCCCCCGGGACGTAAATATGAGAACGGAAATAGATAATTTTGTCAAATAGAAAAAATCATTGAAATTAAGAGCAAAGTTTGCATTTATGGACTGACCGCGAACCACAATTTAATGGCTCCTACATTATCCGAAGGAGTTTTAATATTTAGCTTTGAAATGAAAATCATTGTTAGTTCTTATATCTCCATTACCTCATGAATACTTCTCATTACATTATAGTGACCAATCTTGTCAGCCCGAAAACATTTAACGAACCGAAACCGTAGACTTATTTTTGTTCAATCTTTTGGGGCGAATGGAAGGTAACTATAATACTAACGATGTCTAAAGTAGTGACTGCTATTTCGTGTATTATATAGCACTTCCTAGAAAATTATGGTGAAAGTTGGGAATCATTCTATTTTAATCACAAAATCGCTTGTAAAATGTACTAAATTGTTGGCAGTCAGGTTATATTACGAGCGTTTTGATAAAACAGTCCTAGCGGTTACATGCTGCTGGTTTTTAGTGGTCCAACCAAAACATAATATGCCTGTTTAGGCGGTCACTACAGGCCATACTCTGAGAAATGATCACTAATCCTACCTAACCATTGATTGTTCGTGCTAAAGAGATATTTGTAGTGGGAGAATAAAATGCTTGAAACATTTAAACGATGTCTAAAGTAGTGAGTGCTATTTCGTGTATTATATAGCACTTCCTAGAAAATTATGGTGAAAGTTGGGAATCATTCTATTTTAATCACAAAATCGCTTGTAAAATGTACTAAATTGTTGGCAGTCAGGTTATATTACGAGCGTTTTGATTAAACAGTCCTAGCGGTTACATGCTGCTGGTTTTTAGTGGTCCAACCAAAACATAATATGCCTGTTTAGGCGGTCACTACAGGTCATACTCTGAGAAATGGTCACTAATCCTACCTAACCATTGATTGTTCGTGCTTAAGAGATATTTGTAGTAGGAGAATAAAATGCTTGAAACATTTAAATGATCTTGTTATATATAGGGGTGTCCAAACAAATATTTTTGCAAAATGACTTTAATGACGATTACTACCTTTCTATTGAACTTTTCCGCTGATCACAGTACTGACCTACACTTATTTGACTGCAAATATACAAGTCACAAATTAACATAGAAACTTTATTTTCTTTAGAAAAGAATATAGTGTTAGTTTTTAAATAAGTTTTTATACTTAAAACATCCTATTTTCATTCAATCACCTCATTGTGGTTTGCACCTTTTAAGCCAATCGCTGGCCATCTTACAATACGATACTCCGAAAAGTAAGATTATCTTGGAGTATTCAACCTTTTTTTATTATTGAGCCGCATTGTTTTTAAACAAATGTAGAAATTATATTTATTAAAAGAAATGTCCTATTCTTGTTAAAAGGTTAAAATATACTAAGAATGAACAGGAGAGTGGCAATGTGGGAGGGCAGGGTTTGACCCAAACGTGTCGGTTAAAGACATTGTAGTAGATTAAGCCTGGTAGGTATGTGTTTGAACTAAATTTTGAGTTTTAAACCAATATTATGTACAGGTGTAGATAACAATTCAGAGAAGACATTTGACATTTTAATGGGTTTTCATAACAAGTAAGCATGAATGTTATGTAAGGCCATCATAATAGATGAATCTATTTTTCAACGGAATATACATAAAGAAAACCTTTTTCATACATTCACGAAATAACTAAAACTAAAAACGCATTATACATTTCACAATGCTTTAAGTTTTAATTATAATGCCGATATAAATGCCAAAAGTCAACATGATAAATCATAGCTTAGTTGTAAAGTTTTTTTTTCTGAAAAGAGATATTATAATTATAAATTTAAAGTATAATAACGATCTTTTTTCTATAAATTATGTCATATAATTATCTTTTATATAATTGATCTTTTTATAAGTTAGAAAATAAACTTCCCATGAATGTTCTTCCTTTATTGATGAATGACTTTCCGTACAACATTTCCATTTACACTTTGTTACTTGATTGCATATTATTTCACAAACAACAGAAAAAGTGAAAACTGTAAAGATCGCTCAAAATCATCATATGACTGTTGCTTTTATTCTAATATATTGTAAACATCAAACTAATAAGAAACATCGTGAGTAATCGTATCTGTAATTTGTAATAAAGATTATTCGAAAATTTTGTTTTTCGAATGCTACTGATAGAAGATTTTATTAGAATGACGCAAATTGTGTTTAAAACGAAAGTTCAACCATTTTATCGTGTATAAAGTTATATTATTTGATGTGATAATCTATAGTAATGCCATAGAGAACTGCTTTATATATGATGTAACACATATAAAAAACAAGGCGGCATTCAAAGAACACATACCCCAACACCGAATCACCGGCAATGAGGCAAATATTTGTGTTTACTGTTTATATATGCCGTATATCTTGTAAAAGTTTAACTAAAGCGTGAAACGAATAAATGCCGATTTTTGTGTAATTTGTAATTGCATATTCAATTGTGTAGGAGTATACTATGTATACTTTACTTTTGTTTAATATAGCCTAAAAAGCACTTTACAGACGTATTTCCATTTAATATCAAAATAACATTATGTATTGCATTCTTTATATGTGTTATGTAAACTTGCCAGTCGGGATCTATCTTAACGTTTTCAAGCAACAGACTGTAAAATATTGAAGATAACTTCTAAAGAATTGTCTGAATTAGATTAAATATAAAAAAGTAAATATAATAAACAATTCAACATTGAAAGGCGGCGTCAATGAACTCAGCCACCATACAAACGTGTCTAGCCATTGTGTGATCATTTTATAAATCTCATTTTTTCCAAAGTAATGTTATTCTCGTAATATTTAAAATAGAAGCAAATGGTTACCTTGATAGATCTTTTAATCCGAATCTAATATATGGCATGTCTTTCATTCACTATAAACCTTTTCATCTCATCATAACAAACTAACTCATATCTGTATGTAAATCACTTGTTATATGAAAAGGTTTTTTAACACCAATTTTACTCCATTTTCCTGGTTCAACGATTTGGAAAATTGTGCAGTTACAGAAGTAATTTCGTATTTGATCTAGCTTGATCGTTATAATTAGCTTCTGTCTACATTATATAAATAGTTGTATAGACTGATAACATTTACAGAATTTACATAACGGACAAAAAACATATGTTTAATGGGATGTCGTATTTATGCCATTATTCCTAAATGTTATTATACTGGTGCGTATAATATCAATTGCTAATAATTTGTATTAAAATGACATTTGAATAAGTCCATTCAAATGAGACATTCAAATGAATGAAAACTATTTTTACAATATTTCTATTGACTAAATGCTTAAGGCTGAGAACAAAACAAATTATATTTATGTACAGCAATGACCTTAGGAATCAAATATGACAATAAATTTAAACTATCAAAAAACAACATGCTTTTAGAATATGCGGTTAATATTTTTATAATGAATAATGATAATGATTTAAACTTAAATGAATACAGCCCGCTGATAGCAGAATTAAATGAATTTCATGTTATAACAGTTCAAGTAAATAAAAGGTGCGCCTTCTGGTTTAAGTCTGTGGCGTCGTTATATGTCGCAACGCCGCTACATTGTAAATGTCGCACCTGCCGCTAAATGTCGCACCATTGCCGCTAAATGTCGCAACCACCACTATTTGTCGCAAAATCGTCTGCCGTTAAATGTCGCAATGGTAACGTTAAATGTCGCACGATTTTCATTTTCCGTTAAATGTCGCAACGCTACCGGTAAATATCGCAAGATGTAAATTCATGTTAAACTAGTAGCTTATGATGTTGCGTTAGAGTTGTCCGTATGTTTGTTATCTGTTACTTATCATTAGTATAGCAAAAATGAATGAGTTCATATCTAAAAGGAGGGCGGGGGATTCCCAACTATCTGCGAGAATAGGCTTTGAAATGTCTCCTAAAATGATTGATTGAAATAAGAGTTTTCTTATTGGGTTTTAAAATCTATAACTATCATTCATGCCTCGTTGGCTTTTTCACCCAAACGTGTTTTCATTTAACAACCTATGTGCCAACGTTTTGAGCTACGATATAACCTAAAGATAGTTCTTAAATACTATGAAAATGTCATTGATGCAAAAACCTATTTAGTTTTATTCCTATTTTTTCCTTTCATTACAATTTGAAATAGTGTTCCAGTCATACACGTACGTTATGTTATAGATATTTAAAAAATATGAAATTGGGCGGAGTCAAAATACATATTTATGTCTAGTGACAACATTAAGATGTTTTTCTCTGACAGTCAATAGCTTCAGTTATTCATTTCATTATAAGAAATTAAAATGATAATTATGTTATATGTTTTCTCAACACAGTGTAAGATGACGACATTAAATTGAATCTCACTGATGAATAATCAAAATATTGTTGCATACAATTAAAATCTTTGTGAACAACTTTTATTGTTTTTACTCATTGGTTCCCGCTCGTGAAAAATAAATTCCATATTTCACTCACACGAAAAATATATCCTCTTAGTAGTATGTCAACAAGGGCATATTTATGTCAGTCTCATTTACACGTAGGAGATTGTTCAATTTTTAATGTCTTTAATGATACTTATCGACACTTTTTGGCCTAGGTGCTATTTATTTAAAATACTTTGTAGCATACAACAATTGATTCTATAACGAAATTATGCAATATACAGGATATGTTTATATTCATTTTCCATTGGGTTATTTTGTACAATCTTAGTCAGTTTACGGGTGTTTTTACTTTATTTTTGCATTTTAACTGCTTTTTTCAAAGGTATATCGCATTAACTTGATCCTGCCTATGATTATTACGACAAAGTCTTTTTATGTTTAGACGTCTTCGCTATTTACGTCATCTGACGCTGACATACTATTCTTGTTTATTGTTTATAATTTATTTATGTACTCTGAAAAATGCTGTCTAGCCGAATCGTTGGTTCATGAAAGGGATGTTGATTAAGAATTGTAGTTGACTACCCTTTTTACTATTACATATTTACAGTTCGTGAACATTACTTTGAAGTCAAATGCTTGTGCACAGAATTATATGTTTACTTCTCACTTATTAGCAAATCATCCGGCCAATACTTGTTTATAAAACATGTCAAAATTCTTTGCTCACTGTAGGAACACACACAAGATTGTGATTGTAAAAAATGTGTTTTAGGTAACGATATAAAAAAAAACAGGAATATAAATTGTACAAAATGTTCAATTTTATCTATTTACCAGTATCTGGAGGAAAGTTACGAATTTGTTGTTTTTGGTTGTGTTGGTTTGCTATTGTTATTAAACTAATTGTTTTTGATATTAGTTTTTATGTTATAAGTTTCATTTTTCGTCTGTATCGTGTAACCGCGGACGATTTTTTTTATCGCGGACAAACGCGGGGGTTCGTCCGCGATGAGAAGCCTAATTTCCCCGCGATCCCCGGTGTTCAGTTGTTTCCACCGCGGACAAAATTCTGACGACCGTTCTTCATTTATCGATAAAATTAGTCACCCGTTTCCCGCGGGGGAACGCCATGGTCAGTTGGTCAGTATAAATTAACCTCCAAAAATAATAGACGTTTTATTATTTTTTAACGTCATCTTTTTTACACAATGACTTGAAAATTGACCACAATCGTCTCCTTAAATGTTATTATACGTTAAATTATTTGAACGGAATTTGAAATAAAAATAATTACAGCTGTACCTGTTTTTGTTGTTGTTTTTAATATTTTTGTTATAAACGTCCACAAAACTATTCGTCCACATACCAATATTTTTACAACTGAAATCGTCATTTATCACTGTCATCTTTACTTTTTCATTCCTTGTGGTTCTCAAAGTATTATTGCTGTTAAACTATATGGGAGCCATAAATATGATACTTAGTAAAAAAAAAAAAGGACATTTGTGCTGATTTCTCAATGATGACTGACGCTACAGTAAGAGGTCGATGAGTGTGAATACAAGACAAGACATAAATAAAATACATGTACATATATTAGAAATAAAAGAAAAAGATATTTAAACCATCTATAAGATTTTATTTGTATGCAATTATATTCTTTAAAAACGGGTAGACTTGTTTGTTTGTGTTTTTTTTTACAGTAAAAACCCCGTCGACAATGGACATGAGAAATATGCATGACACTTGCCAAAAAGTTTATGTACACGTATACTGTACATACCGTATATATATTTGACACAAATTCAAAAAGGTTCTCTTTGCCATCATGTCAGATATTGTCGGATATTGTATATTGCCAGATATTGTACCAATGACATTTTGGTGACATTAAAACGTTCGGATAAAAAGCAACAGTTGGTAAGAAATTTGCCAACAATTTCTAAGCGCACATTAATATGCATTATCATAATGAAGAACCTTTAAATGTTAATAGAGAAAGATGAATGGCATTGGAATTTATGGAAGAAAATACAAAAATAAGCGAAACGTAAAAGTGAAAATCGTTGAATAGTTAACTAGCAGAGCAAAATTAATAAGATAATGCTAAATTTTGATATTCCCAATAGAAACATCGATACACTTACTGAAATGAACGGAAGTAAGTCAAAATTGTCATTATTTTATCTGGTATTGTTTTAAAGGGTTTTTCGTTTTTTCATTATTTTATTGTTTTTCTTTTGGTTTTAATGTCTGGCTGTTATTCATTGCTATATTGAAAGGTTGCATTTTTTCTAAGAGATGAATTTTCTTCACCTAATTGCTGAAGTGGCTCGGTCTGAAAACAGAACTGTGTTCAATCAACCTTTGCGATAGGGGAAGTCACTCTTACGAACCATTAATATCCATGTTTATAGTTCGAGATACTACTATAATCTTCATATCAAATCTGATGTAAGAATAATTTATTGCAAAACTCGTTTTGATTGCAAAACCGGTTGTGAAAAAAATGCTATACAATTATTATTATCACAACGAGTTTTGCAATAATATTGTAAATACGTTCTGAAAAGTATTTGTAAGATACGGCATTGTTACACGATCAAATATGTATATCACAGAGTTTTGAGCTAAAATCACAAATTTTTCGAAGTCTGCTTTTTTCATTTTCAGATCTAGGTATCCATTCAATGTCAATTAAAATTTATTTATTCAAACAAAACCTATAATGTCTATAGCTATACTCTGCAAATTCCTGAACCATGTAGCCGTTCTTTATCTGTAAACCATTTGACCTTTTATTTTAACACTCTATAAACAGCAATAAGCTCCATCCATGTGAAAGACTGAGAAATCTCATCGGGTGACAAAACCCCGTGTGCTATACTTCCTGAAGTATTTACCTAAAAACCAGCGTAGCCTATACATATTGCATCTGAATAAACTATTTTATTGCAGGAAATATTATCAAACAATTTCCTGGAACTCAAATGTTTTAACTCATGTTCCAATACTTTAATATCTGGTCATAATTTGTTAAACGTAACCTAACACTATTGACATGGAGATGACTTGACCGATGAAGCTAGCCAGCAAACGAACGGGTACCCGGCTATGTTATATTATACCAAGTTTTATTTTCTCAACTGTTTTTAAACAATTCTTACTTGAGGAATAGAAATAATTCCTGAATCTGATCCTAAAAACTGTAAATGTTGGACAGGTGTCCATACACATTTTTCGTTTTGGGGTATGAAACCGGACAGTATAAGATCATTTTTATTGCAACACTTAAAGATAAAGTGTTTTCAGATGTTGAATCTCAACCAAAACCGTCGTCTAAAAACATTAGAACTTTTTTTACTCTCAGACCTCCATTTTGCAATTAATGGCCGTGTAACTTTACTAAAAACATACAGACTAGTGGAAAGTCCAAAAAAAAATTTATAGTATCATACAACACCATTTTTATCTGGCCAAGAAAACCCCAAAAATTTAGTATGCTGTGAAAAATATCTATAAAATGATATGCCGAATGTATGTCTAATTTAATCATCTAGCATTGTTTATTTAAAAATAACAATGCGACCCTGAGATCGTCATACCTTGAATATTGTTTCCATAGATGATTGTTAACCTCCCTGAGATCAAGAATCAAATGCTTTTTACCGTTATCTCTAGATGACACAGTAAGCGGGTTAACAATAAATGGAAAGTTATCACACAACTCAATTAGATTTCTATCCAATAATTCTGATATAGCTTCGCTTACAAAAATATGATTTTCTGAAGCGAACTTGTTGTTAGGCAAAATACACGAATGAGGAACAGAATAAAGCGGTATTTTTTAACCTTGTCTAATTGTATCTATTACAAAAGAATTTGAACCTATATTTATCCAGAATTCTACATGACTTTTCAATCGACCACGTACTATAATGTCTTTTTGACCAATATCATATTCAAAATAGTTATTTGTTAAATGATTTTCTTGCGTATTATGACAGTTTATAACATGAGAAAAATACTCATCTTCTATAGATAAATGACCCGGATTTTCATTGCTTCTTGACTGTAAACCGTGCTGATCTATCGTCGGTGGGACCGTTGACATAGTGACAGAAGCGCCTGAAGTGACTGAATTAACGGCAGGAGAAACATGGTTGGTGAAAGACTTTGGTGTGAAACTGTTGAAGCCTCGAAAAGGTCTTGTTCCCCTAGCAGACAGGAGACGTTTAGATGTCTTTTTTTACGTTTATTGAGAGCCTGATATTCTGCTTTGCGTAGTTAAGTTTCTTATTCGGAATCGCTTACCAGTGGATTAGCGGTATAGCAATTAACCGTTTCCCAGCCTGTTTCGGACGTATCTGCAATACGTATAAGCTTTTAACGATGCTTCTCTTTGTCCAAAGCCTGGGGCAGTAGGCGTGTTATTATTGTCAATAGCCCAAAACGGCTTGATTCAGTAAGTCGATAATGTCACAATTAAAAGTTTACTGAACTTTGTTATCTTGTCGTTTCCAGGTAATATCAATGTCCGATTTGATTTTCTTCACCTCTTTGCCGACGGAAATATTCTTGCCACGCACTTCTTCTCTCAATTCTGTTACGTCGTGCCTTTGTAAAGAAAGCTGCCTAGATATCTCAGATAATTGAGTCTGTAGAGTTGAACCATTATCAGTAGGTTGAAAAGGAATTGAATTTTCTTCTTCGGACATATTGAAATCGGTTAAGTACTTGCAACGCTATTCCGAAAATCACTTGCTGATTTAGGCGCGAATAGCGCCCTCATGTGATCCGACAGAAATAAAACCAGGGGAAGAAATTTTCCTCTAATGCACTTTGTTTAAACGAAGAAAATTTCATTCATTAATTTTATTCACAAAGACTAGATCATTGTCATTCTTGGTCACTTTTCCCACATTGTCTTTTGTCTAGGCGAGTTTTACAAAAGACGAAAATATTCATTTTCCCCTGCACAAAAGTTTCTAGCATGTTTTGCGAAATAAACGTTTTTTTACTCTTTGTGAATAAAACAAAAATTGATTTGTGTTGAAGCGTCTTATTTAATCGAATTAAAATCAGTCGATTTACACATCATGATCTTACTTACTGCAGGCCTTATAACGTTTCCGTATTGAAGGTATTGTCTTGCAAAAATTGTGAAGATTTACAATGCAATGTTCAAATTTATGTTGTTTTCATTTTTACTGTCTTAAAATGTTTCAATATTTTTATTTATTAGCTTTATTGAATCGTATCCAAATCACGTGCATTGTTCCATTGATAAAATGCACATTTCATAGCAATACACATGATATTCAGAAATATTCGTATTTTCGTGATAAATAACACTTGTGAGGAACGTAGAATACGCATGAATATTTGCAAATTATTAAAAACATTAACATGATGGGAATTACTTTAATACTTGTTTGTTGAATGTTGGTTAAAAGGAGGTCAGACACTTGTGAAGCGACCTTGTGTTTATGCACTTTTGATCTAAATTTAATTTCAATTTGTTTCACTGAATGTCAGTTTTTCTTGCAAATGCATTTTCATACGACAATTTGTTTTATGTTCAGCCGCTTTTGAAAATATGCCAGAAAACCAAATAAGAAAAAAAAACGAACTATACATGTGTATTAATCAACGATTTCTGAATAACGCTCTAAATACTCACAAATCATTAGACCTTATAAATGAAACAAAACCTGTTTTAGAAACATATGTTTTGTTTTCAAAATTGATTTAACTTAATGTTATTTCCCTTATAAAAGTTTATGACTTAGAGAGCTTACAAATGATTCTTCCATGAAGTTTGTAAACAATAACCAACACCACAACTTTTGTCTATCTATCCTAATAGGTCTGCCATTTATCATGATGTATAGATTTAATGTGTAGAGCTTTCTCTCAATGTAGATAAATGACTACAATAAATAACTAACAAGCAAGCATTTATCAATAAATAAACAAAATATATCATTAAACAGTGGATAAGTCTACTTTATGGTCAAGATTTTGCTGTGATACAGGGAGAAAAAGTCAACATTCTGCAACAGTTTAACATCTGCATTTTTGTTTAGTATAATTGGGAAGCAGGGATATCATCAAACCAGTCAATGTAGGCCGATAATATTAAATGATTGTTTTTCTCAGTTTTGATAGAAGCATACTCATTTTGATAACTTGTAATTTACAATCAGCGTTAATAATAATAAACTGATTTCGAATTCGATTCAAGCACCAAGGAAAAAAATCGGACCAAAATTATGCTCACTAAGTTTCCCACTAAACATTTTGATAATAACATTCAATGAATTAAAGTGACATTATGCCCATCCAAGGGTATAAAGTGAGTGAACAGGTGAAAGTCAAAATAAGTTTTCATTTTGCCATAATTACTTTTAAATTAATAATTTAGTTTGCATAAACAATAAATAATTAACAGATCCAAATGAAATTTCTGTAAATATCCATTAGGATTTACCTATAACGCTTAGTTTATAAAAAGAGTGGGGCAGTTTTTTAAAATTTTATACAGATTTATAAGTTTATCCTAAACATATTCCAATATCAACTGTTGGTCAAACACCATTTTGACAGTCAATCTTTTCAAATATAAAGTCAATTTAGCTCAACTTGACCATGAAAATATGAGCATAATGTCACTTTAATGATATGAAAGGAATCATGCTGATAAAAAGATAAACAACCTATCTTAAACGAGCATGGCAAAATTACAATAGATGATTCAGGTATGAAGATATATATAATATATTTATATATATAATGATTACCGCTCTGGTAATAAAATGATGACCGACGAATAAAAACGACGTCACAAGTTAAGTTACAAGTTAAAAATATCTTAAATTTAAATGGTAGAGTAGCAAGAAGAATATGCAATGGCCACTGTGGTTTATTTGTTAGGATACTGGACCGGTAATCCAGGTACCTGTGGTTCGAGTCCCTAAAGCTGCGTGCATAAATTTAGTGTGATTTTCTATGTATTATTTATCACTCATTACTTTCTACCTTTCATAGTTCCTCAGACAGACCTAAATCAACAATATCAGAAATGTTCTATTTTGTTTGCATATTTTTGACAACGTTGAAAGACGCCCTTTCGATAACAGAATATAATTTTCAACACAACAAAAGAAATGTTCAAGAATTTTATAAGAATGCTAGCAATATTTTTGTGACTAAACCGCTTTTATAAAGGTCAAAAATTACATTCACATGATGAAGTTACAGCAAGTTTTATTTAAAATTGATATATATCCCAAAATAACGATGATGCCCCCACTACATTACGTGTTTATCATGTCAACACTGTGATAATATGAACAATAACCAATTCTTTATACTTAATCAATATACATTATCTTCCAAATTTAAAGATGACATTTCCATAGTAACACTACAAAGAAGCCTTTAAATAATAAATATATAAGCGCTTGATTAGGGTTCGTATAAAGGTCAAGGAAACGTCAATTAAGAATTTCCGTACATGTGAGATATCTTTCTAATGAAAAGTAGATATTGACAGTATCAACATATTAACGATAATTAAAAACATCCATGATAATGTCCTTTAAACACATGCTGTAATAAAAGTCTGAAAAGGTTTAATGTTCTCTTAGTAAAAATGAAAGAAGAAAGTTTAACATGTTATGACAAGTACAAGTTCTTACAATCATACTATAGCGACCTTGAACAAAACAAACATCCAGCAGCAAAACTGTAAATACAGATACTCATACATAATGTAAAAATATGAAATAAATATAATAAATAAACCCCCCTTGGGCCATCATCAAAAAAAATGTTGATTTGCGGTGCCCCGACCGACTACCCGAATTTAGCCCCGACCCAAAAAATTTTGTTACTACCGCTGCCGAATTTTCTTTTCGTTCCATTTCGTTCCTTTGGGCCAATTTCGCGTTTAGTCATTTTTCGCTTATTATATACATGGGAATCCTCATTTTTCTTTGGTTACGCATACAAAATCACATTTTCTGTTAGTGTAAATATAATAAGCACTGGTGAAGAAAATGTGACTTTGGTCGTTAAAAATGCTACACGGAAATTCAGAAAAACAGACACATGGTTTGTGTATTCGACATTACGACAGAGGGGACTGATATTGATGAAAATGTTGTGGAAAACTTCGAAAAAAATACCAAAATACCAATACAATAAATTTGAAGACTGATGTGCCTGTAGAAGCTGGTCCAGAGTAAACCTATGTTGTGTAAAACAGCAAATGCATTTGCCGTTCTGATGTCAGGTTCACACGAACGAAAGAAGCCAACGATATTGCCGTTGGATAAACCACGGTTCACTGGTATTTTTTTAAATAAAATTTGGTAGTGCTCACATCTGACAGGGCATTTTTATTATTGAAACATGTTTAAGTCAGACAAGTTTTGTTGATTTTTTTAACATCCAAAGGGCAGCAGGAAATACCCAAATATTACCAAAATATCACCCAAAAATACTGAAAATAAATATTTTAAGCTACTAAAAAATGCAGTTTTAATACATAATATACTTTCACTAAGATTTAATGTGACATTATGCTCATATTTTCATTGTCAAGTTGAGCTGAATTGACTTTATATTTCAAAAGATTGACTGTTTAAATGATGTTTGACCAATAGATTATATTGGAAAATGTTTAGGATAGAATTTAATATCTGCCTAAAATATGGAGAGTGTGCCCCACACTCTTTTTATAAATTGAACGTTACAGGTAAATTCTAAATGACATCCATTTAAATTTCTTTGAAAGCGGTGGTTATTTATTGTTTGTGCGAAGTAATTTATTAAATCAAAAGGAATTATGGCAAAATGAAAATTTATTATGATTCTTACCCGTTCACTTACTATATACCTTTAGATGGGCATATTAAATGACACTTTAACCGTGAAATATACATTTTCCTATCATTGTGTTTTGAACCGAAATAAACCCAAACTCTTGTCCTGGGTTAAAAGCCTGGTAGGAAGATGTTAAAAAAGTACTAGGTTTATACTCAGAAAGTGGACTCCTGAATGTTATAAGCAGTATTAAATATAGATATATTTGTAGTTTTATTTCTGTCCATATAAATTATATCATGTAAACAGGACTACAAACATTCAGTAATACATGGCAAGATCTCTACATGTATAGAAATAAATAAATAAGTTAAATACAACATATGGAAATCACAGCTATATCTCTTCTAATAATCACAAGTTTGCTTTTTCTGACACAGAAAATAACTATAAATCTACATTTTATACTGCAATAGTATGGATGAAAATTTAAATGTTAAAAATGCATTGTAATATTTCAGGAGACTGCATGCAAGGTGTGGTGTTTGTACGCCTGCAGTTATGCTGCCAGTCACCAGTGGAGGTTCCTTATTACTCTTCAGTGTATGTTGCAGGCCTAAAGGATCTCTGCTGCTACTGTGGGGAATCTGGGGCAGACAGGGATGTTGATGCTCTACACACTCACCGTGTTGTACGGCCAATCTGCAAACAATGCAAGGACTTAGGGAGACCCATTATTAAAAGACTTCCTAAAAAGAATTGAAGTGTACACAAAGTGAAAATGAATAAAATGTAGCTCAATTCTCAGTGCTGTTATCTAAAATACACACCCCCCTTACATCAAACTGAGAGTGATATAGATTTGCCTTTGTCGTCTGTAAAGAAAATCCCTACCTACCTACCCACCCAAAAAATTGTGGGTAGGGACACCGCAAACCAATTTTTTTAATTATGGCCTTGTAAAATATCAATTTCAATGTTATATAATAAAATTTATAGATGTTTTATGCTTTTGTCCCACAAATACAGACATGTTTTTGTAAGACACATAAGTCTGGAAATATTGAAACATAAATATTAATTTAACACCAGTCCTTATCGACCAGACATTTAACTTTCAATAATGGTATATATAAGAAATAAGTGTCACATATTCAAATTTGAACGCTTTCTTTTTATTCGATTATGATGTTGTTGATCGTGAACACGTTTTATATAAAAAAATTGACACAGTACTTCAAATACCTAAAGATATCTGCCATACTTTTAACCATCCTTAAAATAATCTACTGAGTCTGAATTTAACACTGTGATAAATATTGTTCCGTACACCGTCTGCGTAAAAAAGCCATAAAAATAAAATAATTGAAATTGATGTTCAATTTCATTGCCTTGAATAAAGGCTTCCATGAAGATAGTTTGATAAGGATAGGGAATTTAAAATAGCGTGTCAATAAAACGTTACATAGAAAACCATTTTTGAACAACAAAGTAATTGAATTTGAGAGCTTTCAAATCGGATTGTATCATATAAGAATAATTTACTTCGATTTCATACTATAACATTTTTGCGCAAAATGGTACACTAATGTTATATTTGCCTGATTTTGTGTATATTGTCTTTTCATATAAAGAAACCAGAGTCGTCATGCTTTTCACGTGCTAGTGCCCTGTCACTTGACAGAAACATTTTGATGATGGAATACTTGCGCCATCCTTGCAATGGCGCCCTGTGTCACAAATATTAAAATACATGCTGCATCGGCGCGTGCTCGCGTGATTGCGTTCGATAATACATAACCATAATAAACATGCACATGTAAAGCAGTTTACGAGATCCTTTAATATTATTTGCAGACATAATAGCGTAAACCAATTAGTTAAACATATTTTATTTCACGCATTTTGCACAAACAAAATTAAGATACAATAATAAATAACAATACAATGCTAAAAAAAGGATCAGACCCAAAAGTGTAAAATGCTTATAAAGCATTCATAAAAGTTACCAACCTACGCTCATAGTTAGATGACAATCTAAGTACCGATGTAGAAAGAAATACTAGAAAATATATGCAGCCAATGCATTACGGGCATAACATGCATGATTCTTGTTATATGATTCATGATAGAATGAAGTTCAGAAACATCACAAGAAAAATGTAATACATCCTTATATTTTCTCCTAAATTCATAACCGAAATTAATACAGATTAACGTACAAAATTTCACCAGACTAGAATATATCATCATTAAATGGAACGTTATAATGGGCGATTGTAATTGGTCTTCTTTCACAATGATATATGGTACATGTGACATCGTATTCAATTAAAACTTCATTTCCACTAAAATGCGAAAAGTTTATACTTATGTTTCGATATTCAGACATTTGGAGTATAATTATCTTATATTGCGCACTTTATCATAACTTTTATTAGGAAATGGATTCAATGGTTCATGGATGCTGCATGTATGTTTTAAAAATCTTTTTGTTTACTTACCGTTTTACATCCGTGTTAAATTGGTCAGTGTCGCCGCTAATCGATTCAAACAAGACATAAATGGCGCCACCACATGCATTCATATAGCGGAATTTACCTTCCTCTTTGTCAACGTATTACTATTCAAGCGTTCAATATATACATTATGATTTTATTAACAAAGGTAGCTTGATACTAATTTCTTTTAACAAAGTTGAAAGTTACGCATTTTAAATATTTTGTGAAATCGCATAGAAATTTAAATTGCAATCCCTGAAATTTAAAACGGTTTCTTTTCACATCTTATCAATCTGAGTAAAATGGACAGGATGTGAAGTGGCGGCAAAGTTGGTTCAAGGATAACAATAATGACACCCGCTCGTATTTTGTCAAGTTTTCAAAGTGTGTATGTTACTTTTAAATGTTCATTATTTTATGTACCGAAATGCCTTACTCGGTTTTAGGTTTCGGTATTTTTGCTTCGCTTCTGAACTGACGAAGTTATTGAGGATATAAACTACTCCGTTTAATATTTTTATCTGTAAGCTTTGAAGTTTATTAGGTAATGTTCTCCAAATACTGCATTATATGTACTTAAATTTTCATGTTCAAAATAAAAATTGTATGTCTCAGGTCAATATTGCCAAACAATACAACCAATGTGAAAATGCGATATTTATTTGCATAATTGAGAACTTTATTTTACATTATTTAGTTAAATCGTTAATAATGTTTCCTTATCAGTTATATTAGAAACCCTTTAATTTACAATTGACGAATATCTTAACATTTCAATTAATTTATTTTTTTTAATTATCAAAAAGAAAAACGGGGAAAATATTGTAATCAGGTAATGATAAAAGTTTTACCACCTAATTTATCATTTTATAAAATCACAGTATTTGCTTATTCTCTCGAAATAGACTAGTGTAATATGTTTATAGTATAATTAGAACTTACATCGATTAGCTAGTAAGCAATAAACTATGCGAAATTGAAGTATGATTGAAGCTGAAGATTAAACTGCCTATAAATGATTTCCTTTACTTTCATTTCTTTTTTTTCTTTTCTTTCTTGAGAACATGGATATATCTGTATAGAAAAATAGTAACATCATTAGAAATATTGATAATTCGTTGTGACCATAGTTTTACTGATAACAGTGAAAATAGTATATCAGAAATAACCATAACACACGTGAAATGAGAGCAATATGATTTGATTTAGGAGAATACCTACGAACGGTTCCATATAACATTTGACTTATATAAAATGTAAATCATATTTAACTTAAGCAGTTTTCAAAACTAAAAGCTAAATTTTAAGTAGCCAACTACACAACGTGTATAATAGGTACGTCTTATTACGAGGGGTAATCCAGAAATAACCGGACTTACTCTCTAAAATATTTATTCTTTACGTTTTTTGCATGAAGTCTGTACCAAACGTAATCCAGATCAAACTAATTCTGTTGGAAATTAAAATATTATTCTTCAGCACCCAATTGTATAAACGTTGGTTAAATTAACCCTGGGTTAAACGCTAACCCTGGGTTAAATTTAACCAACTTTGGTTAACTAACCAATTTGGTTAGTCACTTGTATAAACCGAGATAACCTAAAGGTTAACTAACCAAAATGGTTAAAATTAACCGCTGGTTAAACTAACCAAAACTAATCCCGACATGCAATAAATTCTATATCCGGTTATGTTATTTTCGCGGAATATGTCAAAATTAACACATGGTTTACGCTTCCATTTTTATTACAATCGAAACTTTTGATAGTAGAGTTAAAATCGGTTCAAATTTTCAATTAAGATGTTAATTTTCACCACACTAATTACATATCATCATTAAACAAATGTACAAAACTTTTACGTAGGATGAACTTTATGACCTCGGAACTGATGTCACGGGAATTAAATTTAAATTCATACCACGAATATTGTCGCTATAGATATTTGCCTATAAACATGGTTCGGAACGAATTTATTATGTTTTTCATGTAAAAATATTAGGAATTGTGATTATAAAATGATGAAGTAGTGAAATTAATTCGTATTTTTCCATTTCTACCGACGGTTCTTGTCGGTAATTAGTGAGACCGCATGGTTGCTATGGGCTTTGTTTACAAATTAAAAAGTACTGCAAATGAGCAAATATCAAAATCATCCGTCAACTGGGACAGAAAATGGTTAGAATGTTAATAATTTCATACAAGAACCACTCGATGCAGAAGTATTGACGCATATATTTCCTATCAGATTCGTACCTAAAACGTTCGAACCCAAAATATTTTGTGTAACATCGGATGTAATTTCTGAATGATTTTTGCCCCAAACTACTCTCTGTAGTTTCTCTATATAATATATGAAACTTCTGTTTCAGTAACTAAATATCATATCAGTCACCTTTGGGAAATCTTGTTGCATTTGTCAAAGCTATGTTTCATGATAGAAGAGCTTTACTGAAAGTTTACCATATTATAGCAAAATAATAGAATAAAGGTCTAGTTCTTGCTTATTAACCTAAACAACAACAAAAAAAAACAACATGAAAATTACATTCATGAAAACAAAATCACTTTGCTTTCTTGTGACTGTATGACTGACATCCTTTATTTTAAACATTCAACATGTTTTATAATTCTCACTAGTCACAGCACTGAAATGCAAAATCAACTTGGTTCCCAGCAGTAAATTTACTAAACAGAGAAAAAACTAAATGATCAATAATTATGAAAAAGAAAATAATAGTCATCTTAAATTTACCATAATTAATTCATGAACAATCAAAAATGATTTTTAATTTACCTCTACTTCAATTTTGTATTATTTTTATTTAATACCCTACAATATTATGTTTAGGAATTCTTACATCTTATATAATAATTGTATTACTTATACATGTATCTTGTTAGTAAAAATACTTAACACTTAAATGAATGATTGGAACCTGTCAGTGAGGCTGGCCAACATTATACTAGTCCAGTAGCTTTAGGAATAGGCTATATGTCAGGTAGCAAGACACCTCACCCCCCCCCCCCCCGACACTTCACCCCTCAAATTTTGAAGACACTTCACCCCACAAAATCAGTAAGACACTTCACCCCTCATCCAATTTTTTTCTATAAAGTAAATAAAACAAGTTGGTCAACAACAAGATGCTTATATATAATTGTTATTCATTGTTTATTCTTTCCTGCTGCTAGAAATAAACAAGCCCTTTATCAACCTTTGATGAGAAGACAAATTGCCTAGGTCATCATTCTGGAAATTTTGCTGATCAAATTAGGAAAAAGCAAGTTTTTCAACAGGGAAATCTTCCTAAATTATAGAAAAAATGTATTGTACTCTACCAAAAAAACCAACAACACACACATGCACACACAAACACATATGTCTGTAATGATACTGGAATGAACTTAATTAATAACTAACTTAATTGCTTTGGATATTCCAAATTTCAGTTTGATTAGGAATTTTTTTAAAGATTGGGAAAAATAAGCATGATTATATGTATTACAGTATTTGCCTTTTGAAATCTGTTTGATAGAGCTAAAATAATTATCAATGTATCATCAATATTCTTTTTGGAAACTATTTAATAAACATTTGATTTTTTTCGACTAATTTTACACAAGATGAGCCAAAATATTTTAAGGACATTAGCTTAAAAAATGTACATTGTACTAGGATTTTAAGAAAAGTCAAAATTCAAGTTTTAAGTAATATTTTTTATAACAGTTGTGAACAATTGATGATTGATTTTTCAGTATTTATCACCATATTTCTACTGTATTACTAACGCAATAAGGAATTTTTGCATATTTTGACCTCTTTCTAGTCATTTGTATGGTTGCTGATATGTTACACTTTTGCATGTTGCGTTGTCGTTTATCGCCTTTTTTTTCTTGGCGCTACAAAACATGCCAGACTGTGGCACATTGTCCCCATGTCTCTAGGCTTATATCAAGGGAATGGCTTCTTATTGTGCTATGGCATGGCTCGAGTTGTTGTCGCCAGCAACAAAGCAGATGTCATGGTTCAGAACTGTTCACTAATTATGGGAGAAAATGTGTAAAAGGCCGGATAGCTCAGTCGGTTAAGCCGCGGAACGGTATTCCGAGGGTCCCGGGTTCGAGTCCCGGTCAGGCTGCACATTTTTCTCACCCTTTGACATTTGGCGCCCAACTGGGGACTGTGACTGCATATAGCTTAGAGTTTAATTCACATTGCTCTGTAACTCTGTGAAATTCGAGGACGAATTACAATATAGCAGGGGAGTATGTCACGGTTCAGAACTGTTCACTTAATAGGGGAGAAGATGTGTAAGCGGCCGGATAGCTCAGTTGGTAGAGCCGCGGAACGGTATTCTGAGGGTCCCGGGTTCGAGTCCCTGTCAGCTGCACATTTTTCTCACCCTGTGACACAGATTTAAGCCCTAATAAGCTAATTCTTCCATTTGAGTCAAGTGACAATGTGTCATCAGGCCACACACTGCGAGACAACCTTACCATTGGCTTGTTTCGCTAGCGACATGACAACAAGATGACATGTCGGTCAAAAGCTATACATAGCTTATGTTTTGTAAAATGTTATATATGTATACCGACAATAAATAAATTTTAATTTGATTTGATGATGATAAGGCCTGACAACAGAGCAATCTCGACTTTTTGGTGTAGGAATAACAATTGTTTAAAAAGCGGAAGCAATTATGCATGAAATATGGAATGAACAAAATATACTCTTTTATATGACTTCTTTCTTTGTTTTGCCAACTTTCATATCAGATAATGGTTTTATACACAAAACGCAACAAAACACAAAAAAGTCATGCAAACTGTTTGTCAACTGATAGTGTCACAAAAAGTTAAATGCATTATCATACCTTCTTCATAATCATAATGATAAGTTCAGCAAGAGGATTCTCTAAGGTGATATATCCTGTCAGTCTGTAAACCTTTAATAATTCATGTTGTTATTGACAATTACACGAAAACGCACACATATGTGTTGATCGAAACAAAATTTACTGATCAATCACAAAGTATACAGCCTCATGTTTGTCTTTGCAGGGATCTCCCGCTGCGTACTGGTCCAGAATGACTTCGTAATTTAACTCATAAATTGTCCTTCAAGTCTATCCTCAGTATGATCTTCATTTAATCGGTTTAAAATGACATTTTGTATCATGATTTATCCGAATTATCCGACACTGACAGCTGATTTTTAAAACTGTTTATTTCCGGCTCTGGAAAAGTTTGTTTCCGTTTCCCGTCACTACGCAACTTATAGAAATATCGTTGCCATCATATACAACCGATAATAGTCTATTTCGAAGCAAAAATGAACAAAAGTTGAGACGAAGCGTACAAACGGCAGCCATTTTATTTCTGGTTAATGTTTGGTTAAAATTTAACCCACCTCCTATACGTGGGTTAATTTAACCTGAAATTTACGCTGGTTAAATTTAACCAAAATTTTATACAATCGGTTAACCAAAGTTTAACCCAAAAGTTAACCTAACAATGGATTTAACCCAGTGGTTAAAGTTAACCAACGTTTATACAATTGGGTGCAGATGTATTCCGTTGTTTTATGCGTAGTCATGGAAACACACCAGCGCAAGAGTGGGGGAAGTTATTTTTCATTTACGAATTGCTATTTTATAGCTTATTTTGAACAAATTTCGGACTGACTTCGCATTTTGGAGCCAATTAACGTCAGTTTGACATAACGTCATTATCGTCTTTTTATCAAAGTTTCAATGTCATAACTTTTTCCGTTATCAAACAACAAAGTGTCCTGACAATGGCGTCACATAAGTATCCAAAACAGCGCAAAAATATTTAATTTTGGTGCGAACTTGGTTATTCACCTACAAAAACTTATGAAATGAAAAAAACAGTCATCTGCAGGAAAGATAGTATCAAAAACACAAGTTTTTGAATGGCATCGGCGATTCAGTGAAGGCAGGCAATATCTAGAAGATGAAGAAGGTTTTAGACGTTTGTTGAAACAATCAAAGACGTCGTTCTCAGCGACAGGCGTGTAACCATACGAGATGTTTGTTGTGTTACTGGATATAGTTACGGGACTGTACAGCGAGTGATCACTGAACAATTAAAAATGTCTAAAGTCAGCGCCAGATCAGAAATGTGTGGCTGTAAACGGTGGTTACATAGAAAAGTGTCTGTCAGAATAACTTTGGGTAACGTCAAGGCCGTCAACGTTTGTTGGATGACCCCCCCCCCCCCCCCACCCAGCACACGCAGAACACATAGTGTGTTTGTATGTATATAAGTGTTGTTTATTGCCATAATGCATTGAAATTTTCAGGAGTCATGCATTAAACATTGAAATTAATGTCAGATATCTTTTCGGGATTTTCTCTTTGTCCGTTTCTAAGTTATGCGCCCAGTCCGGTTATTTCAGGATCACCCCTCGTATATGTATATATGACACCTAAACCGATAGTTCTGAAACATGTGAAGTCTCAAACAAATGTTTATATAACCACTTTAAACGAAAATAATAATTTTATACACTCTTTACAGCACGTACTTGATATTGTGATCTTTCATCAAAACAAAACTTGATATCATTTACGAAACATCAATAGATTTTAATTCAGCAAACCATACATTTCATTAATTATTAATAGATCAAATGGCTTTAATTACCAACATTGTCAGTAAATTGTCTTTTGTATTTTGCCACTTGATATTGTTTCAGATGTGTTGTCATGTGACTTGCAAATTTTATGACAGACAGAATAACGAGACAAAGTTATATTTTTAATGAATATTTTTAAGGTTCATATGCTGAAAAAAAACATCGAAGAATTTAATTGATTGTATCTTTAAATAATCAGCTCGATGAAGACATGTAACACTTTTACATGCTACATGTACGTTTTAAATTCTGATAAGTTAGCTTCACTGATCTCCAATAAATGGCAATTGTTATATCAAATAAAGTTGATAACCTTAATTTTCATCAATGTGTTGATCTACGTAGAAATATTTAATTCGGATATGTAACTAACAACTGAACATATTTCAATTTGACAGATACGTTGTCTATAGTAATCTATGAGAGATTTCACAGAGACTTTAAACTTTTCCAATAATATATTTCATTACCTTCTTCAACGTCAATTATTTACAGTGAATGAAATAATAGATATAAAATGATTTTTGTTACATTCATTCTCAATTGCTCACAAGATACAATAACAAAATTTTTCTTTTTCTCACTAGAAAAATTAATTTCAATGATATATATGTTGTTCTTATTTCAAACATTATAATCAGTTGTCTGTGCTATAAAATCTGCTTATATAAATGACATATCTCCTGCATCATTAAGTCTTGCATACACCTAACTAAGTTTTATTATTTACTATCGATATATATAATTGATGAACGACTCGGTGAGATGTACAAGATAATACATAATATTATTATATTTTAAAAGCACTTCCGTGACATGGGAAAGAAAATTATTGCATGTAAATGAGTTCTATAAAGCTATTACATAGCTCAAGTTTAGCAAACAGGGCAATCTTTCAGGAAGGAAAAATATATTAAAATTGCATTTTAATAGCACATTATAAGCAGTGAATATTGTCGTTACATCTTGTTTTTTGTCTTGAATTGACCAGTGTGTGGCCAGTCCGAAGAGCAAAATTTTGATTTTGACACTTGCTTAACCCATTACTTCATATACACGCCTTTTAACGCCTTTTTCTCCCCCCCCCTATTTTGTTGTCTCAAATGATGAAAAAATGCCTTATTTAGGCCCCAAACACTTGTTTTTGTTTAAGAAATGTTGTTAAAAAAGTGACCTTTTTTTTGGCGCGGCCCCCCAACCAAAAGATACAGCAGGGGGTTGCCAGAAGGGGGATGTGCCCCCTTCTGTTTGGGGGGGGTTGAAGGGGGGTGGAGTCCCCCTCATCGCCAAGAAAATTTTGGACTTGTGAGAGGCTGTAAATGACCCCAGATTGATCATAAGGTAACGTGTAACCAACGCTGAAAAGCAATTGACTCTATCTCAATCCATTGAGAAGTTGCAGCACTTTGAAATCAATTTTGATGGAAAAAATCAACGCAAAATAGTGATTTTTGGCAATTTTGAGATGTCCCCTCGTTGCCATGGTAACAACGTTGCCATGGTAACAGAAAATTTAAGCCTGAGCATGTTGTTGCAAGGGCAATGGTCCAGTCAACATTTGTGCCAAGTTTGATTAGTGTTGAAGCAGTTTTTATAGTATTATAGCAATTTGAATTTGTAACGGGAGACTTTTCAATGAAAACAGCCATTTTTCACAAAATGCTCATGAAGTAATGGGTTAAAACACTGAGAAACAAAAGTAATAGTGATAGCATTAATTAACTAGTGTTTATCCTCAAAGCAGTTTTCATTCTAAACTTACTGGTACATGTATAAGTAAGAAAACACATACATTCTAAAAGCTGGCATGACAAAACATAAAAGCTTTACTTTTCAAATTCACTATACATTTATAAAGCAGATAAATATCAATATTTTTTTACTTAACATTTTGGCATAACTTATTTCACCAGCAATATAGAGCTGAATTACGACTATTGTTGTCTTCTTATTTATTAAAATCCTACTACATTGACATACACTTAAACAGCTATTTCCGTCACTGTGCTCATAAAGTTCTTGCAAACATTAACTTAATGACGACGAGATTATAAATCTTCCTAATAAATGTTTGATGCATTCATCGGAATTAGTATAATCGTTTACTATTTCTTTTTAATAGCTCTGTAGGCAATAAAACAGTCATTTGGTTATTGTTTGTTGCGATATTTGTCTCTGTTTGTCGTTTAACATTGTTTCAATATATTGTGTGCTTTTATATGAACGCTTCTTGTAAAATTTTACCACAGTAGTGCATGTTGTATTTCAATATATAAAAGATGAACTAGAGTAGAAATCACACTGAGAAAATGAAAAATTGAAGAGTATAATTTATATATACTGTATGTCTACTTCGGGGAATATATGTGTGTAAGTGCATGTTGTATTTCAATATATAAAAATGAACTAGAGTAGAAATCACACTGAGAAAATGAAAAATTGAAGAGTATAATTTATATATACTGTATGTCTACTTCGGGGAATATATGTGTGTAACAACTGTTTGATGTTATCTCTCTGTTTATGTGGAAATTACTACAAATTTTGTATAGTATTCGGTAAGATACGACCAATGATGTATTGATGTGCCATCAAATCCAAATCCTTTACAATGGATTGGGCTTATTTGTGTTACAGCGTTACTTTAAGAGTGAGACTATAAAAAGATACTAAATACTGTATTTCGGTATATACCGCGGACAAGGCTCTTGAATTATTAAATACTAAAGTATCGCCTTTTCATGAACTTTAAAACGTCTAATTCACATCTTAACATATATTTATATACGATAATAAATGAAGTATGTAAGAATCAGCGAAAAAAAGTGATATTTTTCTACTTCATAGTTTCTGCAGCGTCTGTAGAAAATTCTCTAACATTATAGTGAATCAAATCCCTTATCACATGACGCTCCCATGAAGATTATTTTATATAAACAATGTAACATAAAAACCGTATTAATGTTACCGACTTCAGATAACTTCAAAATAAGAGACACATAATTGTTAGTACAATTGAAAGTGATGGAGCAATTATATAGTAGCAAAAATGTTATAATCGAGAAAGGCTCACCCCAAAAGCATTTAGTACCTTATGTTTATGATTGACAAAATTGAAGGGCTGAATAACATGGTTTGTCAGCGGTTTTATTTTATCTGACATTGTTATACATGTGGTTAATGTATTTATTTAATTAAACAAGAGTTTAAAATCGGACAGCCAGCTCAACTTATTTGTCAGTATTTTGAATGTCATGCGATTGTCTACTTGTTTACATAGAGAAAACGGTAATATTAATGATAAAGCGGTGGCATGTTAGCTTGAATTATTATCCAGAACACAAATATGAAGTTAACAGGTATAATTCACTCACGGTCCAGTGTTTGTTTTTTGTCAGTGACACAGGGTAATGATCACAAAAACGTACATTTAGAGGCCTATCAGTTGCCTAAGATATGGAATATTCATTATTATCATTTATCATAAAAGAGATTTGCATTTAAAGCAAATCATTATATGTTTTACTATATTATGAATTTATTCTTTGAACACTTGTGATAAAGATAATCTAGTAACGAAAACTATATCTGTAGTAAATATGTCAATCATTTATTAAACGTGCTATATTTTAAAGAAGTGGTATGTCCATGTCGGTATTTCTGTTTTCTGAGATATATAATCAAGGAGACATGATGTGTTTTTGGAATGCATGAGTCAAGTTAAGTCAAATAATATATTGGAAAAAAAATACATATTAATCGCCAAGTTACTGTGTCGGATATAACACAAACTTAAGAAAATTATGACCATCCTTATCTGAATAAAAGACTTAATGGACACAAAGTTACAACACACTTGATAGCAAATCATTACAATGACATGAGTTTTCCATTATAACCTCATTCACTTATTATGGAAATAATGTAGTATCCATATCAAACACGAACCTCTTAAATTATACAACATAACATCTTAATAGATCTGAAATAAATAAAGAATGATATATGTTGTATTAATTTCATTGCGTGATCTGCGTTATTACTTTTATATACATGTATATAAACCTTCGAAGAACCTGCAAATGACTCTTATTCTAAACTTTCAAAGCTATACATATATTACAATACATTTTAGAAGATAGGTTCAAATGTATATCTATATTTTGCAGTAAACAAATGTATGCTATGTTTAAAATCAGCCTATAAAAATCATATAGATTAATGGTACAACATGTACTTGGTAATAATGATTTGCCTCGCGCCTTTGAAATAAATGTCCTGTAAATACCAAATAGCTAACATAGAGACAAAATTGCTCTAGCAATATTTTTGTCTGCTGATGCGACACATTTTACAGTGTTAACATTTTAGATTTTCTGAAAACGGTTGTGTTAAAATTCCACACCTATTTTCAGATACACCTCAAATATATGAAAACGTATCATTCTGTTGCGGGTATAAGCGACTGTTTTATGATTTCTACGGAAATACATGATTACTTTGAATTAGTTTTTTTTTACAAAATGTAGCGTCATTTAAACTTTACAGTGTATGTTCAACATAAAACCCAACCAAACAGGAGTAGCAAATATCAATTTCTAAATAAAATTCTTTGTAGTATTTAACAACATGTATTACTGGATAAAATAACGAAAAATGTTTTTAAAATGTTTGTCACTATGATTATATGTTATTGCATTTATTCTTGCTTATAATTGTACGCATAAGGATGTATTAATGAAGTAGAAATTTTTGACTGAAATATAAAGTCACGCTTGTTGCGATTTGGGGCACTTTGTTTAACATGAAATTGCATGAGCTTATTATATTATTATCAAAGGTTAGATATATACATATGAATTGAATTAAGTATGAGATGTATGATTGATAATACTTCAAAAGAAATCCAAAACCTAACATTATTAAGCCTAATCACAAACTTAACACAAATACAAAAACAATAACAGATGTTTACCATCTTGTTTGAAACATAGTAATGATTCAAGTTAAAAGAATGTATCAGTTATAAAGAAACAAATATGTCTTTTATCAGTTAAAGACGTTTTTACTGATTTCATCTTAAACTAACTTAAGAAATGGAACGAAACAACAACAAAAAAGGGAAAGAAATAAGGCATATCTGAAAAGATAAAGTTAATTGAAACAGGAACCTGCCGGATTAAATAAAGCAGAGAAAGGGTGGGTTAAGATAAACGGTCATATTTTTTCCTATATCAAAGTGACACCGCCATATCTTTAAATAACAATTACAAAAATACAATTCTGAACATTTGTGTAAAAATGTAGGTTGTAAACCATTCCGATATGTAAATGTGAACATTTTAAGTTGTAAAATTGCTTTATTGTCCCTGATTTCACACTAAAAAGTAAGTATTAATTTGCAAATATTTCTAGATATAGATTCAAGATTACCAATTCTAAAAAGAAAAAAAGCATAATCTGTGAAAAATATAAATAAAAAAGTATGAAAATGGAAAAAAACGCCCGAGTAAGGCTGGAACCCACGTCCCACGTTACCCTATCTTTACTGAAAATAATTCCTTTTCAGATAGAAGATCCTGCATAAGGTATTTAAGCATTAGGCTTATAAAACCTTAATTTTGTTACGATATTTAATACAACGAATATGAACATATTGTTATTAAAGGAAAAAAATAAATCCAGACAAATACTACCTAAATAATGTATTTTGAGAAAAAAAATATTATTAATATTATAAAACAAGATACATTATTTATTTGAAACAGGATAATAATTTTTCTATTGATTTATTAAAATACGAGTATATCACGATATTTGCAAACTAATTACGAAGCTATTTTAGTTACGTTTAAAAAATTGTCAAGTTTTAATCATAAAAATACTTGAAATTTCTTTGCCAAACTACGACTTAAATGTCCAATATTTATATCATGAAGTCGTAAATAAAGAAATAACATTTGAGGTGACCTCTTCAGCAATACAAACTGTAACCGTTGAAATGATATATCTACGCAGCAAAAAAAAGTATTTTCATTACAGATTAAAAAAATTAAGAATTAAAAAAAAATGATCCTATATAAGATAATTCATTCTTGCATATCAGACTATCTACCGTTTACACCGTTGCTAGAGAAATATGTCTTACACACCCATGAAAGACAAATCGCATGCTTTAAATGACGTCATTGTCACGCGCTTTTTATGAATGAATTGCGTTCTTAGGATGACGTCATTTAACGTTATGAAGTTGTAAGTTCATACGCTACAATAAGAAAAAAGTGCGTAATGAGAATATCAGTTTTTTTTACTAATTTCTGTTCTGAAAATAATTGATATGTAATATGCAAGAAAAAGAATCAAACACCGGCTGTCGGTACAGACGGGAATATCTAGTTCTCGGGTAACTGTTTATAGCGGAAACTCGCCAGAGTCTCGTTACCGCCGTAAACAGCTACCCTCAATCTAGATATCCCGGTCTGTACCGGCAGCCAGTGTGAGATTCTTATATCATTAAGATAATTCATTTTTATATCATAAATTCTATAATCAAACCGAGCCTGCAACATTTTCAATTTTTGTCGTTTTGGGCTTTCTTTAGGGATTCTTATTTTCCTTATTCTATAGATGTTTCATGTTATTGTCCCACAAATTACAGACATATCAATGTAAGACAATATTAAATCATCAATATTAATTCTAAACCGATTTTAATCGCCCAGATAATTAACGTTCAATAATGGTATAGAGTACGTATAGTTATAAAAAGAAAATGCAAACGTATATATTTGAACTTTTGTTTTATTTGATGATAATGTTGTTGATCGTGGACACGCGTTTCATAGCAAAATAATTTGATGTAGTTTACAAATACCTCAAGCTATCTGCTATGTTTTTCTACTTAATTGCTATAACCATCCCTAAAATCTACTGTGTCTGAATTTAATACTATGTTATATATATTTCCCTAAAACCCTCCACGTAAAATAGCCATAAAACTTCAAAATATAATTGAAAATGGTGTTAAATTGCCTCTAAAAGAGCTTCCACTTAATAGTTCGATAAGAAATTGAACATTGCGTGACATACCATTGCATTTTAAAATAAGTTTTGAACAGCAACATAATTGTGATTGAGAGCTTTAAAATCTCATTGTATCATATAAGCTTCGATTTCATACTAAAATATTTACTTTTTTTCGGAAGATGTGCAGTAGCCCTTTTTTGCCTGAATCAATAGAGAAAATAAGAATCCCAAAAGAAAGCCCAACACGGCAAAAATTGAAAATGTTACCTGTTCCCTCGAAACAGAATGGTTTTTCATGCTAGTGGTATAATTAAAACTTACATTGCTTAGCTTGTAAACAATAAAACAAATGGAATTCAAGTCTGATTGAAGCTTAAGATTTAATTGCCTATAAATGATTACTGTTCTTTTTTCCTCGAAAACATGTAACATCATTAAATTGGATAACATAAATTTAATCATTAAATGTTGTGTATATAGTAACACATTACAGTCAAATTAATAAATTTTGAATTGAACATAACAAACGTGGAATGAGAGCAGTATAACTGCAAACGGGTTCATATAACACTTTACTTCTCAAATTAAACCTAAACAATATTCAAAAGTATTTACAGCTTAATTGATGGTCTATGTTAAAATTGTCCACTAGGCTCCGCAGTCTGTATTATGTGTGTATGTGATCTTAGACCTGTAGCTGCGTGACATGTGAAGCCACAGACACATGTTTATATATTCAAGAAAATCAGGTAATTCTTTACAGCACATGTTTGAAACTGTGATCGTTTATCAAAACTTGATATCATATTGGAAACATTAGTAGATGTTTATTGAGCAAAATTGGCTTTCCTTTATTAAGTTAATGAACAATTATATCGGAATTATGTTTTGGATAGCCCACTTTGTCAGTTAATTATGTTTATGAATCATGCCACTTGATATTGTTTCAGATGTGCTGTCATGCAACTGGCAAATTTTGTTTCTTAATTAATATCGAGTCTCAACTTTATTTCAATATTTGAATGATTCCTATATTGTTTAAAACATGAAACAATTTAATTGATTAGATCTTTAGATAATCATCTTGATAAAGACCTAAAACTCTGTTTGCATTTTATGCAGAATGGACATTGTCACCAACTAAATATGCTAAAGCATTACTATTACATACTACACCATGTCTTTGTTGTATTCTTGAAATCTTGACATGCATTTCAACATCGGTTTCTTTCACCTAGTGACAATGAATTATTTTATACATTTATTTAATATTAAATTGTTCATGTTATTGATTAATTATTACGAGGGATAACATTTTGTTCAGAATTTTAATCTCTATTTTATCGCCACATCAGCGTTGTTTGTGCCGTGTGGAGGCTGTAAAAAGTCGCCCCGTACATTCAATCAGGGATGTTATATTTCTGATCCTTAAAGATCGTCCAGCACAACATTATTGTTGTGCTTGTGGTATTTTTAGTTTTAACTTTTCGGCATTTCCTAGTTGTGTGGTTCCAATATTCCTACTTGAATAATGTTGAATCACCCTTAGGATATGTTGCCTGCTTTTCAACTTTGTCTTTTGACGTCTTATCTGTGATATGCAGGCTTCATAACCTCTGATCCCCTTTCAAAATTTAGTTCCGCCCATTGTTTTCTCGTTTAGGGCACACGCTTTCTATTACTTGGGGACCATACGCCGCTTTTCATGGAATGGCACAGAAGTGTCATGTTGAAGGTTTCATGATAACCGCCGTATGAACACATCTGCGGATGTTTCTACATTCAAAATTTTACCATTTCATGTTTAAATGTTGAATTCTGCTTAAGCCGGTGCTAGCGGGGCGTGGACGGTAGATTGCACTTTACTGTACCGTCCATGAACAGGCTCATTCAAACCGAGCCTGCAACATTTTCAATTATGTTGTGTTGGACTTTCTTTAGGGATTCTTATTTTCCCTATTTTAGATTATCAAAGTGAACTAGATTAAAAGTCACGGTCGTAAAATGCAAAATTGAAGACTTGCACCATTATGTGCTCTACGGAATATATATATTTGTGTCGTAAGTATTTAATGTTATTACACTCTATATATGCACACTAATGTGAAACAAATATCGGCTTAACTAGCGAGAATAGAGATCAACAATGCAAAGGCAACATTCACAGGACGCAGCCCCGGAAAGACCCAAGCTACCACAACAGGGCACATAGAAGGCACCAAACAGTCATTTTAAGCTGCATAATTAAAGACTTAGGTAATATATGACCAATATGTATTGATATGCCATAAACTCAAACCAAACAGCAAATGTTAATTATGTTGATAAAACATGTCATAGAAATCAATGCTGTCATTTGGTAAACTGATAAAATAAGAATAGCAGAAAACTCCGCTGTAATGGGTTGGGCTTATTTTTGTTATAACGGTTTTATAACCCCCAAATAAAAATGATTATTTTGCAAGTGTTGAAGGGAAGTTGTTTATAAAATCTTCCATGCTTTTTACTTTACGCAAACAACGTAAAATACAATTGCATTTATGTAACTGAAACAAAAGTCACATAATTGTCTGTATAATTAAAAGGGATTACCAGCGAAAACGTTATAATCAATAAAGGCACATTTCAAATGAATTTATTATCTTGTTTTATGTTTAACAAAAATGAAGTGATGAACAACATGCAAGTTTAGAAAATTGTTTGTCAGCGGTTTTGTATTACAATGACATGGTTATATACATAAAATGCATTTATTCAATTTAATAAAAGTTTCAAGTCAGACAACAAACTTTTACACTGCTTGAATGTCATGCGATAGCTAACTTGCTTTCACAGATATTACGGGTAATATTTCAGTATTAATCAATGATATAGTGATGGCAAATGAGCTAGAATTATTACCCCAGAAGACAAATAGGAAGTTTCGTGATAAATTCCTAATCGGAACTTGAAATAGAACTTACATGTAAAGCCTTAGTCAAGAATTTTTAATTGTCACAAACAAGTATAATTCATTCATGGCCCAAGTGGTAGACTTTTGGCGAAGATTTAGGGTTAGAACAACTGTTAAAATTTCACTTGGCGGGGATTCTTTATAATTTACATTGTCTCATTTAAAAGGAGCATGATGGGGCTAAGAGTAAGGTTTGGTGCATCATTATTTTCTCGTCTACGGTAAGTATCTGTCCTTTGCCTCCAGTTTTGTTTTATTTCAATTTTGCCCGGCCCTCAAGTACTCTTCTCATTAACCCCTTTACTTTTATATCGATTTTAAATTTCCTTGTCGGTTTCTATTATTTCCTTTTATGTATTTTAAAGTATTCACCGTCTTTGCTTTACCTTGTGCCATGTCGTACTTTTGTTTGGTATCCTGCTGGGCTCCCCTTGGCGGTGGTCCTGTGTTGCTGGGTCGTGTGGGGGTTGGGTTCATTGAACGCCGCCCTTACTTGATGATCTTGTTTACCATATTTTGTTTATCTGCAATACTTCTATAATGATTCAAGGGAATACTTTTAGGAGCATTGTTGACAAAGTTAAGACTTATTCGTAATCACAACCTGACACGTATGCGACAACCTGACACCAAGCAGACCAGTTGCTGGTCTACGGTTTTTAAATATTTCTTTAAGTTATAGTGGAACTTGCCTTGTAAAACTTGGCATTTACAGATTTACCTTTTGGTACGGCAATTTGAATAGCAGAACCTTGATTGGCAAAGGAAATTGCATGCATCACCTTTTTGACGCTCATGGTGCGTTTTGCTATGCAATGTGTTTGACTTCGTTTGGTTGCCCATTTTTTGGTTATGTATCTTTCGCTTGGACTCATAAAAGTGAACCCACGTCTCATCGCCAGTGATCTTATTTAAGAAAGACCGATTGTTGTATTTAGGGATTTGTTTCAACAATTGTTAGGAGATTCTTACCCGAGCATGTTTTTACTCTTTTGTAAGGTGATGTAAGGCGATGGGGTACCCAACTGGCACTTATCAATCTCATTCTTAAACCATGTCTGAGAATTGTATGGGCAGCTCCTACAGAGTTACCAACGCATTTAGCTATATACCTAGTTGTAAATCTTGCATCAGTAGCAATCAAATCCTTTACCTTTTCAACCATTTTTTTGCGAAGTTAGAGTTTTTGGACGGCGTGCATGAGGTGCACTGAATCCACACCACTTTTTAATTTCTTACACCACCATGTGACAGATGAAAAAGAAAGTTTATGGTTCCAATAAACACGACATATTTCATTAAATATGTCTTTTGCATGTATAACAAGAATACATCATTTCTTGATATTGGACCGTATTTGGTCATTGAACGGAGACATTTTCACAACCAGAAAGCTCGACTAAACTGATTTACACTTGTATTGTATCAAGTAATAGAAATAGCACCGAAACACGAGGCTATCTGATTTGTACGAGGGGGCGTAGCCCCCGAGTATAAATCAGATTGCCGAGTGTTTTGGTGTTCTTTCTCTTTTGTATCATAGTCAAACATAAAAACACGTTCCCTGTTTTCACAATTTTAAACCCCGGGAAAAAGTAACCAATGATCGAGCATCTGAATATGATATTTCTGCCGCTTTCCCTTTCTCTGCCGTCACAATATGTAAACCCCAGCAAAAATGAGCCAATCAACGGGCAAGATCTGGAGTGCGGGTAACTGATACCTGCACTCCAGTTACCGCACTGTGCATGTATATGTATACGATTTAACTCTGACACTTTTTCAACAGAAAGGTCCCCAAACTATGATACAATTGAGAGCTTACACAACCGTCTATGCGATCGATGTATATTGTTTGTGATAAACGTGGTTAAAAGCGAGATATTGGCATATTTGCATTCATACTTGAACACGCCTCGTAACTGCTCTTTTTATAATATACGCGATTTTTGGCACTGTTTAATAAGTATTATTAACGGAATAATTAGATGAACGCCAAACATTTAAATTACATAATATGAAATACTTTTCACAAATAAATTGGTAAAACCTGAAATTCCGCATCCTAAAGTACCAAAGGTCGCAGTTTCTCATTTAACTTTTGTTCTTCTATCAATTTTTATGGTGAAGTTTAAGTTAAACATTTAAATTTTCACATACATTATGTTCTTCTTAGTAATTCAGCAATATAGTTTTAATTCTTTGAAGAAAGTCGGGTGAGCACAATCTCCCATCATCGATGCAAATCATTGCATGCGCAGTAGGTAAACTAATTTGTTAACCCTGGGTCTTAAACATCACACCACAATATCAATATTGTTCGAAGCAAAAATTGGACATAATTAAAACAAAACAACTTTGATTTGCGGTATTATTGCTAATAATTGCAAAATAGATAATAAATTCATAACGATGATAAACGGCGTGACTATTTCCGGCATAATATATCTGCGAATATAATAAACTGTATAAAATGAATGTATTTGTATTGACAATAATATTATTTTTGTGTAATACTATATCATTTAATACGAACATGACAACGCAAAGTTTGATTTATTATCTCAAAACCGCTAAAATTTCAATTTAAACAAGTAACTCGATATGTGATCATTTTCAATTACAGCTATTTTCACATTGCATAGGTAACGCTTTGTCAGGGGTCGCATTGTTCCCATTTTAATCTATGTAAAATGTTTTCTTTAGTTCAATAACCTGCAGTATCTCATAATTAGTCATGAATTGTTTAATGTGACATTTACATACTGTGAAATGCTATAATATTATCCGAAAACCATTTAATCAAACAAGCACATATCATATTTTTTTTGTTTTGGGCCTGAATTTAAATAGAGAATCAACAATTAATGTTTTTCAGAATAAAACTATAGATGGTGAACTATTAATTGTGTCATCATTTAATCAATTATTTGTAGGTGAAAGTGACACCCTATTATCTTTTTGTACAGTTTTGAATGATATGAAATATAAGGTTGTAAAGTATTATTATACATATTTTCAACAGCGCCAACGCTGTCGTATTTTTGTAATAGAGAATGTTAAGGAAGATCAATTTAAACTTGGACTTTCAATTGCTAATACCTATATACATGGTTAATCTACAATAACACTTGCTTTTTCTACATTATTTGCAGGTGCAAAGAGTGTAATATTCATGATGAATATTTTGAAACATATTTTAAAAGTTTTTTTCTTTTGGTTGCCATGGCAACCAGAGTTCTGCATGAAAATAAATTCTTTGACCACCAAAGGAACATTCCTGTGAAGTTTGGATGAAATTGGCTTAGTGGTTTATGAGGAGATGTCATTTAAAGTAAAAGTTTACGGACGACACTCGCCGGACGAAAAGCTATCACAAAAGCTCACCCTGTCACTATGTGACAGGTGAGCTAAAAATAGAGAAAAACAAAATCCCTAACAACAATATTGAAAATGTTCCAGGCTCTGTTTGATTGAGCCTGTTCAGTTTTAAAAAATTTTCCGTTTCATATTTGCCGGCGTCCATTTGTTATGTCACGTGACAAAATTTATTTTGCTGTGTGTTAGATTTATCATAATATACTATTCTTGCATAGCATACTGGCGTTTCCGTGAGTTTTACCCAAGCCGGAAATTTCATCTGAAAGGTAGGGGGGGGGGGGTGCCAGATGAGTCGCGTGCCAAACAGCAACGTCATTTTAGCGCACTTTATAAGCACTTTATAAAAGAACCGCGTTAAAATGATGTCGTTTTAGAAGGGAAATATGTGCTTGGGATGACGTCATTTCGCCGTATTTAAGTTGTAAGTTCATACGCTATTGTAAGAAAATAGTTATGAATGAAATGACTTTAATTTCCATGCACATACATCATATTGGGGTTAACCATTTTAAATATGAAATAATATGTCAGAATATGCAAGAAAAAAAATCTGACATATGTTTGCGGTACGGACCGGAATATCCGTACATCGGGAAGACGCCCATCGGCGGTAACTCGGCAAGCCTCATTACCGCCCAATGGGCGGATCCCCTCGGAACGGATATTCCTGTCCGAACCACAACATATGACAAATATTATTATTCTTAAAAAGTAACACGGCAAAATATAATAGCCAATTAACGTTCATTAAACATTTTAAATATGTTTTTGTCATATCTTTAAGCTGTACATCCTTTTGTTTTTGGATAGTGCGAATTAGGTTATATCTACACCACAGAAACACAATAAAACATATAAATTAAGGGTTTTGGGCAGAAAATATGATATCAAAATGTTAAGGTCAGATGTTCCTACCAATATTGGAAGGTCAGATGTTCTATTAGGTTTTCTTGTTTAATATGAACAAAGAGCACAAAATAATTGTCATAATTCCAGACACCCCAGAGATATTGGCAGGAGAAATACAGAGCCTATTCATCAGAATCAATATTAAATGCATACAAAGCTGTAAAAGATCGAGGTGTGGCAGGAACGAGAGCAGCTCTAAAGTTTTGGTCCCAGGACAAACCTAAAGAGACAGAATGAAAGGTTACGTTGACCCTGTTCATTTAAAGACAACAAAGGAAACATGTTTTAGAGATGATGAGGAATTGTCCTTTGTTGAGCATATTGATGAAACTGGGTTACAGCCTGACCATAGACCACCTTATGCAATTGCACCTGCAAATAGTAAACCCCAAACTATAACTATAACCGTGCAAATGTGTAGCTGGTAATTCCCTGTTGTAGTACTTTTGCATTTGAAGGAAAAAAATATACCTGACTTGATGAAAGGAGCTACAGTAGGCAAATGTTACTTACTGTCAAACAGTTGATGGCCAAATGCTGTCATCTTCAGATCATACCTTGAAAAACAATTCCTTTCCACATGTATGTCAAAGGTCAACTGAGTGTTTCTCTCTATTTGAAAAAACACTTAACACACATCAATTTTACTGCTGCCTCTAGATGTTGACATGTTTGGTTCACTGAAATCCTTTCATTACACAGAATGTGCAGTCTTTATTAATAAACACATGGGTAAAAATATCACTCGGTATGAAATCTGCCAACTGACTTGTAAGGCACATTTGAAATCTATGACACCAATCAATAAATTGTCAGGTTTCAAGAAAACTGACATTTTTCCACTTTCTCTAGAAAAAGTTCCCATGCAAAAGCTGCTTCCATACGGAAGTTTTAGAGAAAAGTCACTGCAAAAAGCAAAAGCAATGAAAGACGGGAAAGAGGCGGTTGCTGAATATTTCAAACAAAGTATGACAACCAAACAAATAATGATAAAAAAGGACAAATCTGAATGCACGAAAAAGGTCATAAACAGAAAACCCTAAGCAGGAAGGCGGGAAATGACAGAATACAAATTTTATACGGAATAGGTTGACTAAGAAAATTAAAAAAAACAACTAATACTAAAGAAGCACCATCATCAAAACAAAATTATTTAAATGATATGAATGTGGACATTTCAACAACGTTGCATGACCTATTCCCTTTAACTAGCGGTGTCCGAACTCCGAAACATAGTTCAGTCTCCAATGCAAGTTGCTTTCGGAAGATTCTGAAATTAAAATGAAGTAAACGATGATGAATTATGTTGCGTATTGAAAAGACCTCTCCACCAAAGCTTAAACTGGGCTCATTGTGATAAATGTGATCACTGGGTTAACCTTGAACTGTGTTCAGATGTCCATGTAGTTATGAGACACAGTACAATTCGGTGTCCACATTGTGAAGTATAGAAATAGTGAAAAACAGTAGAAATAGTAAAATCCCTAAGGAAGGCCCAACACGGCAAAATTGTAAAATGTTGCAGACTCGGAAAGTCCATAGATGATAAAATAAACTGTTTGTGTTCCTTGCTGTAATTATAAATTTTATTCACACACTTGACTTCCCTTTTTAAAAGAAATTTGAAAACATTTTGCTTGACAGTAAACTTACCTTGTTTGAAGAAATCAGAAAAGAATATAAAGATGTTCAAAAGTCTGTGTGTATTTTTTTAATGCTGTTGTAAAGGTCGTCATGAAAAGGTAAGATACTAAACATAGATGATTGTTTTTCATGTTTCTTGAATTAAAATAAGAAATATGAGAGTTGAGTGTACATGATTGACCAAAAACTATTTTCATGTAGTAAACCAATCGCAAACTTTCGGCACTTTCCGTCATTCTTCGGATAAGGACCTCGAACACAATAGTATGAATACACAGTACGGATACGGTAATTCGGTCTAGTCTTGGCTAAGAAACTGAACATGTAAACAAATAGCAATTTCATGATGGGAGTTTTTGACAATATATCAAGTACAAGTCCACCTAAAATTAGGAAATAACAATACATTATTTATATATTTATTATTATATTTGTAGAAACCAAAAGTACAAAATGCCAACTCTTAACATTAAGTCGGATTTGTCTAAAAAAATGGAAATCACTGTGTATATTTAAATCAATAAATGGTTGTCATATATTTTCAATCATAAATAAACCGAAATAAACTTTATCTTTTTTGGATGTCAAATACATGAATTCGTTTTACAATATCAAAAGTAAACTCTCTGTTTCTGTTAACATCTGAAATCACGTGGAAGAACTACTTTCAATCCAAATTAACTTTAACTCAGATGTTATTCCAGATAATAGCCGAGGACGTTCCGATTGGTTGTAAACATTTACTGCGCATGCGCTGATTTACCACTCAAGAGAACAGGGCTTACATAGAAATGACTCCAAAGTTCCTTTCTTCTATAACAAAACATTCTAAGAGAGTAGTTTTAAGCTTATATTCACTGCCAAAAACTATTAAAATACGATGAATCATTCATATTATAAATAAATTTAATTGATTCAATATTAAATATATCATTTATCTTTTAAACGTTAAACAATTTTTAAACATAGGTTGTATGGATTCTGTTGATAATCTTGATGTCCTGGCATTAAATGGTAACTTGTTATCATGTCAACATCTGAAAACTCTTTTGTCTAAGCTAAAGTATGGCAATACATGTATTTTGTTATATGATAGTCTTGTTTTTTATTTTTTTATTTCAAATAGCTAAGACTTAAAGCGTTATTACTTTTTGCTGAAAGTAAAGGTCAGGCAAATAGCATAATAACTTCATGTAGTTCAATGACAGAATATTTCATGGTAGTTAGCCTTATTATTTTTGGTATTTATATTATTGTATCGGGCTATAAATTTGTAAGATATGTTACTGTTGGGATATATGTTGGTACACAGTTTGTGTAGGTTTATATAACACTTATCTGGCACCATGGGCAATATTTATTTCAGACCGTTTATGTTTCTTGTATATCCTGCCAACAATATGTAAGATCAATAGTATATTTGGCATAAAATAACAAATAGATCATTTACAAAATTGATTTCAATTCCTTATATCCTTATATGATATATAGTGTTGCAGAAACATAAACAAGCTTTTATGAGAGCAATGTTTATAACATTAAACGTTATATAAAAATAACAAGAGGTCATACATATCTGTATCATAAAGGCTTTGGTTTCAATTTGTTTTAGGTACAAACTTTTACTCTTAATTATCTCTGAATTCGAATCAAACGGAAAACTTCCAAGTTGTAACATAAATCCGCCTTCAACAACGGTATTCGTATTTCGTTGAAATAGGAGCATGGGTAATTGGTTGAATAGCTGAGCTATTATTAACAATAAAAGGTTTAATGCATTTAGGAAATAGACTGATACGGTCGTTAATGAAATCAAAGAGATATATGAAAATAGGAAATTATTTGATGAACAACAAATACCTTATTAAAAATGATTCTTAAAAGTCTGTAATATTTTGTTTTGCAAATATGGCTTATTGGTCAAGTGTTATACATACAAGTACAAAACGTTCAGACTCCCGCTACATGTATATGCACGAGGAGCTAGGAATCAACTTAACCAATGGACTTAGTTTTGACTTGACAATTCTAAGGCTATGTACTCTACAATTCTAAATGACAGAAAATGATAACAATTTAAAAATGATCAAAAGCGTGTCGCAAAGATTATGCATGGATTTCAGATAGAGTGGTGGACACCAATTCGGCCGTACCGCAACAGCAGAATCTGATAGTGATGTTGCTGCTTTAACACAACTAAAGAGAAAGATTCCTTTATTTCAGTGTATATGATATGTAATTTATGTAGTATTAATCTGTCATTAGTGTTTTCATGTACTAGCAGACGTTTAACAGTTATGTAACGTTTGCTCTTGGTGGATAACTGATGGCAAACCAGCGTCACGACCAAAATGCTGACCGTATACAGTACATACACAATAAGCCTTCTGCGGTGCCTTTTATCGAGGTATACGCATATTGAAAATATTTTATCAAAATGTAATACTTTAGTTCTGAAATTATTAAAATGCACTACTGAGCTCCTTGGACTTTCTGATTGTAAAAAGACATGATTTCACTTTACGAATGAAATATTTCCCGAGAAACATTTTCCCTTTTTTTCTATTTTTCCATAAGAATATTAAAACTTAGAAAGTTATGAAAGCAAATACTACCTTAACTTTTTGTTTTTTGTCACTCTGTGCAAGGCACCGTGATAAAAAGACATAAATAAAATCATTACGACAGAAGGTGAGTTATCAAAATTGCCATTTCATGTATTTTAAACAAAGTGTGTTTAATATAGAAAAGAAATTAAATAAAAGGCTATAAATATCTCGCTAGGCTAGATCAGACATTGAATCAATGGACTAAACTGTTCAACATAATTAACTCCACACGTTACATCACAATTACATACATTTTCCATTAAAATCTCTTTATTTTCCCATCTAGCTCTTGTAGAAACAATCTTACGTCCATTTAAACATTGACAACTAAAAGTATGTAATAAAACATCGTAATAGATCTGTAAATTGTATGACAAACATTTCATTCTATAATTGCTTTTCATGTGTCTTTCTTCAATTATTGGTCGCTTAATGCATTTGCATATTCACAAGTATGTCAGAAACTAAATTTATAGTATGAAAATATTATATCTCGTAAAGTGTATCGTTATCAACAATTTAAGGTACACAAAAAGCTTTTAACGTAATAAGCATTTTTAAATGAATTTGTAACATATCATTTAAAGACAAGGTCATATGGCTTCTTACTAGATTCAATTATTTCACTTCATACTTATATATTACAGAATAGAAAGCTCTTAATTATTCTTTGGGCTAGCTTGGCAATTGGAGATGTAATATTTCCGCTATTTTGTTTTAATATTAAAATTTACGTAATTGTAAGTTTCTGTATATCGTATCAGAATTGATATCACCAACGAAGGCGGCATTCATTGAACGATGCCTCAAAACTTTAAATGAAAAAATACCAACAAACGTGAACATCACTTATCACTATCAATAAATAAATAATGGAAAAAAATGTAGTTTTCTCAGTGTTTAAGAATATATTCAATCATAAACGTTGAGCTATAAAGTATAAACGTTTTGACATCAACGTTTTTCAAAAATAAAATTAATGTTTCACAATGATATATATCTGTATAAGTCTAACAGTGATAATATATTTGGGCAAAATAATTTGGTCTATATCATTTTAAATTATTTTATCATACACGAGTTATTTGATTTATTCACACTACTGCTTGATTTGAAATTTAAACTAGTAAAGCTAAAACATAAAACAGATCGGATGGCAGATTAAATAGATAACGATTTGTAAGGTGTCATAAGTCAAGATAAGATCAGTTACGCCAAACTATGACACAACATTTTTAACATTTACAATAATGGTTCTTTTTGGCTTTGATGTGGATTTATCTCCGCATCATTTCATACATTCACTTTTATTTTGACTACCGATTGTTCATGAAATGATATCATTTAAAATAAGTGGCGAGCAATTATGTGGATAAACGATTTCTGTACCTTTTCAAAATAAATGATTTTTGTCGAGTCACACGTAAATGCATTGGAATTTATATGAAGACATCAATCCAGTGAAATATTTCGAATTATACTGTCATTTGATTGTCAAAGGTTCATTTTAAACTTTTTGCTTATGGTTCTTTTTTCGACTACAGAAAAAGATTATTATTATTTTTAAATAATGATAAAGATATCTATTTGATCTAAAATATTTAAAACTAACTTCAAAATAAATACATAATCTTTGGACGAGGACCAATATCATGAACATCAACGTTTGTGTGTGTGTGTGTTTCTTGAGACATTACAATATACACTTATAAAAGCTTTTCCCGGATTGTTTTTTATAAACATCTTTTATTTAAAATATACGAATTTCCTATCAATTCTGTTCATACTATAAAAATTCATACAGATTTCTATCTTTGTTTAGTATCGTATGCAGCAAATATCGTAGAGTTGAAAATGTAGTCATACAGGCCGTAGTTAACTGTGAACAAAATAATGATATGCTAATGATATTTATCGTTTAGTTTAAAACAATTTTCTTTTTTTTGTTTGTTGTTGTAACCTATTAAAATGACTTTTTTTAACTTTATTCATACTTCAACTTTTTTTATTTGATTGTGCTATTTCAAGAAAAAGTCGACTTTCTCCGCTGAGAAACTTTTAGAAAAGCGTATTAAGATAGCAAAATATCTAATTATCATTTCAATAGCATTTCTCATCATTTAAATATTTTTAGTCGAAATAATCTTTTAAATTAAAAATTCATTTTAAACCAATGTGTTATGTAATAACCATTGTGATTAATATTTATATCAGATGTTATACATATGTTCTTGATAGGCTTTCTCGAGTAAATTCTCTTAGATAACTTTCTCAGTTCTATCCAAAGCAATGATCGATTACTTAAAGGAAATATCTTCATTCTTAGATTTAACTAACTCACTTGTACCAACACATTTTAGGCCTACGTATAATGGTGTTCGGTACGTATGACCAGTAATGTGTCACTGTTGCCGTGCAACCCATCCAACCAAACAAACATAAATTGTTAGTGTTTAATGTTTAATTAACCGATATTATGTTCAATAGACAATTATCACCGTATTGTTTGTCACTATTAAAACACAAGACAACTGTCTGTTTATTTCCATAATCATGCTCGAAGAACAAAACTAGATTTGATAAGAAAATATTGCTGGAACGACAGTTTTCTCCAGGACTTTTTCACATGAATTATCAAATCAGACGGGATTGAATTATGGCCTAAGAAACAAGTTTGGAAACAAAATATTTTAAGGAAATTTATGTTTAGAAATCGCAGATCTAATGCTGTCGTATGTTGAACTAATTTGAAAACCAACAGTTATATGTCACTTTTGTTTTATATGTGTTTTTTTTTTCACAAATAGTCCTGAATGCGTGAAAGCAGTTTCGCTGCACTTCTTCTCAGTGCTTTTTTTCGAGACCATTGATTCCAGTATTGTGTGTATGTTTGAATACTGTTTGAGCGGTTTCGTTAATCACTTATTCATTTTTAGCTCGACTTTTTTTTTTTTGAAAAAAAAAGTAGAGGTATTGTTATAGTCAGGTCGGCGTTGCCGTTGCCGTCTCCGTTGCCGTTGCCGTCCGAAAACTTGTACCTGGATCATAACTTTTTTATTTCTTGCTGTATTGTCTTCATACTTGGCCACAACAACCCTTGGGACAAGACCTTTCAGTAGACCACACTAACCTTGACCTTCATCCATAAATGACCTTGACCTTCAAGGTTAAAAGTCCAATTTTTGCTTGTTCATGCTGTTATTGGCTGTTACTTTGTTATTTTTGAATGGATTGTCTTCAAACTTGAACATAATAATTTTCAAGGATATCCCTTAAAAAAAACCAGTCAGATCTTGACATTCACTCATCAATGACCTTGACTTTGAAGGTCAAATTATTGAAATTTTCATTTTTTTGGCTATTATTGGCTGTAACTTTGTTATTTTTGAATGGATTGTCTTCAAACTTGAACAAAATAATCTTCAAAGATAACTGTTAAAAATATACCGAAAGACCTTGACCTTCACTCATTAATGACATTGCCTTTGAAGGTCAAATTATTGAAATTTTCATTGTTTTGGCAGTAACTGACTGTAACTTTGCTATTTTTGAAGGGATAAACTTCATATTATAACAGAACATTCTTAAGGACCAGACCTTGTTGTTTATCAAACCCAAATTTGCTTGGGCTCTTTAATGACCTTGACCTTGAAGGTTATATTACTGAATTTTCTCAGATTGTGCATTTATTGGTGTGTGTGTATGTATAGTATATGTATTATATATATATATATATATAAATGTGTTGTGTGTATATATATACATATATGCAGGTATATATATATATAAATATATATATATATATATATGCATGTATATATATATATATATACATATAGATATATATATATATATAATCAAATATATATATACATATCAGATATATATATATATATATATATATATATATATATATATATATAAACCCTGAATACTGCAAAAGGGAGACCAATTTTTTTTATCTGCATTACGGGGACTTTTTGTATATATTTTATTTCTGGTGTCACCTAGAGTATTTTAGTATTTTCACACTGTATTTGCATTAATGATGCACACATGTTATTTTCACACTGAACAACACACAGCATTAAAATATACAAAATTATTGGTCTCCTTAATAATTACAATGTATAAACCATGTTTTAAGGAGACCACTTCTATATATTTATATACATACCATATATGCATTAAGGAGACCTTGTCTAAAGACAGAAACATGCTTTAAGGGGACCTTTTCTGCAATACTTCAGGACACTAGGCAAAACCTGTGTAAATCCATGTTGAATTGTTATACTTTTAATTGTCAAAAATACCTCATTACATAAATTAAACAAAGATGGTTTTAAAGCTCTGCATTGCTCACTTCAGGCATGTACATATAATCATTAAACAAGAGGATTCTGCGTAAAAATGAGTATGCATTTGTTCCAAAAGGTTTAGCACTTACGGTTTCAAACAAAAAGCTTCAGTTACAATTAAACATAACAAGAGTGCCTCATGGGAGAGCACAATAGACCAGTCATGAAAGCTTTTGGGAAAGGGTAGCTATGTTTTAAAAACTTCTTCCATAACAAAGACCTAATGACAACAGGAAAATTATTGACTGAATTACTGTCACATGGTTCTTGTGCATTGCACACCGTCTCTTGATGGCAAACATTTGTGCCAAGTTATTTTAAATTTTCCCATCTAAAGAGAGAGTGGTCCGAACAAGCGGTTGTTGGCCATTTTTTTCACATATGACCCTGATGTGTGACCTTGACCTCTGACCCAGTCATACAGTTCATGCGCATTGTACTTTGCCTCATGGCAATACACATGCATACCAAAGTTCAAGTCATTCTGTCAGAATGATTAAGTTATACGCCAAAAAAACCTGCTGCTTGCAAATTCACATTTGACCTAACCATGCGCTTTGTTTCCCAATGCCAATTGGCGATATTTGTGCAAAGTTATTTTAAATTCGCTAATCTTAAGACAGAACTAATTATCTGGATAGGCTGTTTATGTCCATTTTTTTTCAAAATTGAACTTGAAAGTGTGACCTTTACCTTTGACCTAGCCAATGATTCATGCACACTGCACCTTGCCAAATAGCAATGCACAAAACATCTTCTATTGATATTCATTTGTATATTTCCATCAAAATAGAATCTTGGGATTGTGACCTTGACCTAAATGAAAGCCATATTATCTTTATGTTGATGTGCCTTTTATGATAAAGTAACTATTTAAACCTTATAACACCATGCTCTTTTGTCAATAGTTCTAAACATTTTATGTGGAAGGTGGTTTGAGCATTATATGGACCAAAATTGACGAAACAAACAAGCTTAAAATGGACAAAAATCATAACTAAAACATGTAAGAATATTGAGTTTTAGTTTTTAATAACCGTCATAGGTCACTGGAAATTACACTGCACTTTTGAAACAATAATTCCATTGAAAATGTTACAATTAATATTCATCAATTAATATTTATCTTTTTCATTTGGTGAACACACAATTTTTTTCATTTTATTATTCACCATCTCACGACAGGTTTTCCTTTCATTGAAAAGTTTTGCTCTCATTTTGAAATACTGTTCTTTTTCTGTTAAATGGCAAATAGATGTTGGCTTGAACTTAGACAGAAATTCCATTATCTCTTTCTTGCCTGAAAAAGAATTCAAAAAGTGGATATTAGATTTATTTGGTTATAAAGTTATCACTGAAACCAATCATATAAAAGCTTTAATAAGCTAACAAACAAAAACACTTTATTGGAAGCTTTGCATTTGGGTTTTGTTCTATACACTTTGTGCAACCTATAAAAGGTTATCTAAATTTGATACAGAATGTTCTAACCAATGCATTTAGATGTAGAGGAATAAAAAAATTAAGCTGTAATTTCATATTATTATAAAATAATAACAAGATAAGTACTCACTTGGTAAGCGTCCTTTGTTGTCTTTGGCATTACTGTAAACACAACTTGAAAAATGTCTCCTGAGTAAGGCTGTATCACTATCTGACCATTTCACTGTAAAATAAATGAATTATGAATAATCAAGACATACAAACAGTAGCAGGACAGGTCATTATGCATTTGTTATGGTAACCATCAGGAAAGCACTATTTCAAGGTAACATGGTATTTTTTTCTACATGAAATTGTTTTAGAAAACAATCATTGGCACAGCAAATGTTGCCTACTAAGCAGGGCTCCGGAAAAGTGATAATTTGCCATTTTCAGTCTACTGGACCGATTTCTACCTTCAAAATCACATAAAAAATTGGTCCGGTAACAATGAGATTAAATACTATTTTCGCATAAATAAACACATAATATAAACACAAAACCTTGATGTTTGTCTTTTCCAGACTGAATCAAAGGCCGAACATCACCGCAGTCGTCATCTGCAAAATAATATTTAGAAATTAGATTTCTTACAAAATAGGGAAATAAGACAATCTGTATATAACCATTATTAATGTGTTTTGAATACAGAAAAATTGGGTTCAATATTGATCTTAACTCCGGGCAAAGTATCTAATATCATTTTAACAGGTAAAAAAAGAAATCTATACTATAAATGAACAAAAATAAACTAATGATGTTCAATTATCAAGACTCTTTAAAAACATAATTAATGTTGACCTATTTTAAAAAGAAATAATTATTATAATTAGGTTTAACCTATGTTTTCAATAGTATTTCTAAGATGTATGATCATTAGACACATCATCATCTTTAACAAAGTGACTGGGCTGGGATTTGAACTCACATATACTGGAATGTAAGAAATAAGTCTAATTCATAAAAAAAACATTCACCCAATTGTTCATCTTCAGAAGTTTTGACCAAATCTATGCTAGAGCATGCTCCTGTTGATAGCTTCCATAATATTTCTGCGGTATCACCTGTAAAAGGAATACTTATTATTCAATTTATTGGCAATTTTTAATCAACAATTGGCAATTTTTAATCAACAGGCCATTTATATTTATAACAATCTTTTAAATAAAAATGAATTGCATAATGTTCTATTTAAGTCTTTATTGAATTGCAAAACTTTAACATCTTTTCTAAATTACTTTAAGGTTAATATCTTGTCCTTGTTTTAAGAACAGTTCTTGTTTAGTTATTGCATGACTAATTTTCCAGAATGACAAGCCTATTACACCCACTGATTAACAAGAGCAATTAATGATTATATGTGTCACATGTTGATAGCCAATTTAAGAGAAAAATTTAATAAAAATCATTAAAGGGCAATAGCTGATAAAATCACTGAAGCCGTCAATGCCAACCAATTTGCACTGAACTAGACTTGGTACTTATCATTCTTGTAAAGTATGGATGAAATTGCACCAGTAGTCTCTGAGGAGTAGTCTCAACAAGTTTTGTAAGTTTTAACATAAAGAAAAAGATTTAATTTTTTTTATTTAAGGGCTATAAATTGGCCATATATCATCCAAACAAAAAACAAGATATATATGTGCAAATACTTGAACTACAGATCAATCCTGTAAATTATAATTCAAGTTGTGCCAGTAGAATAAGAAAAGCAGTCCAGACAAACTTAAAAAAATAAATCTTTAAAGGGCAAAAACTCTGATTAAAATCATGGAATTGGAAAATGCCTATAATATGCACAACTAGACTTGGTACAGGTCATTCCTGTACAGTTTGGTTGAAATTGCACCAGTAATTTCTGAGGAGAAGTCCGAACAAGTTTTGCGATAGACAGACAGAGGCAGACAGACAAAGGGATGAAGGAAAAGTGATCCCCATATGTTGCCACAACTCTGATGCAAGCGACACAAAAAGCAGCAAAAAACAACAGAGTACTTGCAATATCTTCTTATCTTGAGCTTTAATTTAAACTCAACAAAGCTAAACTGTTACAACTTTTTCTGAGATTTGATCAGATGATATACATTTGTACCTCATTTGTGACCGATTAAAACCTCATCTAAAAGAACAACCTACAGTATTAACAAACCTTGCTGACTGGATATGCTACACTTGACCACATCTTTCACTGTTGAAGTTGCATCATCTGGAAAATGTTTACATTATATAACTTTTGAATATAGAGGAACAGTTTTTTATTAATCATATAAATATTCTTTTTAATTAATTTAAATCTGCCGAATTTTTGTATCATTCATAAAATTTATTTCCATATATGTATGACTGATGAAAATAGAAAAGAAATTGAAAGCAAACATTACTAATAGTGCAAAAATTGATATGTTATCACATTGACTGAATAATATACAAAACACAGCAATCTGCAGTTGATGCTCTATGCATTTGCATATGATCAGAATTTGTTGAAGCCAAAACGAATGTCTATTATTTTGTAAAAAATGAATTATCAGTACAAAGCCAAAATATTGAGCAGCTCTTTTGCAAACACTCTTGTCAGTGAACAAATAAATTCCAGCAACTACAAAAAAAATGATTATATGTACTGAATACTCAATACAAAATCAACAAAATAGTACATAATAAATTTTCTAAATGACATGTAACAATCAGAATTGTAACTCACTTGCAGAAGCTGAAATATCAAGCTGTGTATTACTGCTTGAGCTTGATTTTGGGAGTAACTTTCCAGACTGCAGTACAGAACTATGGTATGCACCTGAAGAAATTGACACTGTGATTTAGATTGGATTCATTTTTCCTAAGACAAATGTCCAAAGTGGTCATTTTTTTCAGGTCATTTGTCCTAAATTACTAAAAAACGTTTGAACATTTTTTTCGAGGTCTAAAAAACTTGTCCTAAATCACCAAAAATGTCTCTGGACTTTATATTTTGTAATCCTTAATTTAATATTTAAGACACAAATGACATTAACAAATGTTACTTTATTCTTAAAGAACAATAACAGTAAACATTTAAAATTTGGGTGATGGTGGTTTAGTCAAATTACCAAGATTTAGTATATTAGTAAAATAGGTAGTTGGTATGTCAAGATTATTTAATATTATTAGTGATTTCTTTCACCAGTTAAAAATTAAAATAGGAATATCAGAATAGAAATCATGCAACTGTATTTATAATAAATAATAATAATAATAATAATAATAATAATAGTTACATGCTGTGACAGCTTTGTTGCAATGGTGCTGCCTACTGACCCTAGTAGCCATGCTGGCACACCATCAGGTAGACAGTTTGAAAGCCATGTTTGAACTATCTCCTGAAGAGAGGGTACAGATTCCCAGTCTGCCTAAAGCTTTTGACAGCCATTGTCATTTAGAAAGAACCATCTATCTACCCAACCCATCACTGGCAAAAATCTGACAAAGACTCCAGTCGAAGGGCAAGAGGTCGACTCAGAGTCTACCATTGGACCAAAGAGGCCCTTAAGGAAATTACCGAAAACACTCGAGCCATGAAGGGATTCTGGGAGAGTTGGTTGGGGAAGCTGAAGGCCATATTGGTTCCAGAATAAGACTAAACAAGAGATGTTTGTAAAACATGTATGCCCCTATTATTGCAATTAATTTTTCATATAAAGAAGCTTTTTGTTGGTCTATGACCTAATCACCATAGAAATTCATAGAAATTGTAGTATCTCAAGTTATTGATAAGAAACTGTACTGAAATAAAATTTCACTGTGACCTTGACATCTGTCTTCCAAAGCATTCTTTTATCGATAGGAAACTGTTCTGACATTCAATGTCACTGTGACATTGACCTTTTTCTGTGACCCCAAAATCAATAGGGATCATTTACTTATAAAAGATCAAACTCCATATTGATATTCATAGGCCAAGGATTCTCAGTTATTAATCGGAAACCTGTGACCTTGACTTTAGACCTAGTGACCCAAAAATAAATAAGGGTCGTCTACTAAACATTACCAATCTCCACATCAAGTTAAAAGTTCATAGGCCTAAGCATTCTGTACTTATCAATCGGAAACTGTTTTGACATTCAATGTCACTGTGACCTTGACCATTGTTCTATTGACCAAAAATAATTAAGAGTCATTAATTGATCAAGATCATCCTACAGATTAAGTTTGAAGTTCATAGGCCAAAGGATTCTCAAGTTATTGATCAGAAACTGTTTAGACATTCAAATTCACTGTGAACTTGACCTTTGACCTAGTGACCCCAATACCAATAGAGATCATATACTAGTCATGACCAACCTCAAAATATAGATTAAAGTTCAAAGGCCTAAGCAGTTTTGAGTTATTTAGCGGAAACTGTTTCGACATTCAAAGTCACTGTGACCTTGACCTTTGACATAGTGACCACAAAATCAATAGGGGTCATCTACTAGTCATGATCAATCTCTAAATAAAGTTTGAACTTTATAGGTCTAAGCATTCTTTAGTTATTGATTGATTGGTCTAGCCATTAAATAATTAGATTACATATTTTAATAGAAATGTTAACTGTCTATCCATCTATTATTATTATATTATTAGTATTACCATTATTTATTATAAATTAAGTTGCATAACTTCCATTTTTATATATTTCTCAAGAGTGGTTTACGGTAGAATAACCCATGGTTTTTTTGTTCGAATGCATTAGAATATATCACAATATATAATTCCTCATGAGAAAAAAATAAACATCAGTTATTTTACCGTAAACCATTCTTTAGAACTTATTATTTCAATTCCAACACTCTAATTTCAAAGCAAAGCAACCAATCAGTTATGAACTACATTTTTTGATGTATGTCTGTCTCTTAGGAAAAATGAATCCAATCTGAATCACTGAGAAATACCAATAAAGTTGTTATGTTTAAGTTCAAATAGAATCAAATAAAGCTGAAAACAACAATTAAAATTATTTGTTAAATGCTAATTCATCTTATGTGTATACTAATAAGCAAACTATAAGGAAAAAGCAAAATTTACCATCATTAATGTTTGTGAGGACTTCCCCCATTACAGCGACAGTCCTTATTCCTTGGGGACACTGGTAATTGTCTTTATTGATCTGTCTTCCATGGCCCATATGGTCTAGAAATATTTTCTGATCCTTTTCAGACATATCTAAACTGGCATAGTAAGTAGAGGCTCTATGCCTCATTTTTGTAGCAGTCACCCCAACTGAGACACATGCTTTAGTACACACTTCACTTACAGCGTGCCATCCAGAACAATGAGACGTACCGTTTCCTGCTCTTTCTTTTGTCCCAAAGACAAATTTGTTTTCTTTGGCAATTCCAAAAGTGGATCGTTCTTCAACCAATATGGTGATTGCATGAATTGTATCAACAGGAATTAGAACTGGTACAAATCTTTTACCTTTACCTTGCAAGTAGGCTAATTTGAATTTACCAAGAAGGTATTTGACACCCAGATCATCTACTTTGTCAATCTCAGATTCTGGAAGCCAAGTGTCATTTAAGGCATCATACCATTCTTTAAGGAGTAACCTAGAAGCTTCTTCTCCACGCCTGGCATTGAACAGAGTCAGTCTAGCAACAACTAATGTTCTAAGATAAGCGTAATTAGCTACATCAAAGTCTGTTGTAATTCGATCTATTTCATTTTCAATGAAATCTTTTAATTTTCTTAGTTCCATCTCTGGTGGTAAATTAGTTGGTCTTCTTGCCTTTTCAAATGAATTTTTTATTGAAGTTTGTCTAGCTTTTGGAATAAGCTCCTTTGATTTGTGTTTATAAGCTTCTAAAAAATGTTTCATTTCTTTTTTCTTTGCATCTTCCTGAATACTGGAAAAATAACCTGTCAAAGTCTTAACAGATCTCAGTATTACCGCATCAAAATTTTGCCTTGAACCATGCTTTTCAGATTTATCCTCAGTTGTCAATGTTGTTATTGCTGAGCACAGATCTTCCAAATGTTTTCTCGATAACATGTCTTCAACTGTTTTGCCACCACATTTTCCTTGGAATTCAGAATACAGTCGAGCTAGAGTTCGCATCTCTGACATAACTACTTTTCTGACTTCATCTTCTTTGCCCTCCTCATGCCTTCTAAGATTGAAATGCCTATAGCCCACTACTATTATAGTTTCATCTGTTCTGCATAAGTTTCCAACAAAGTCATCTTGGAATCTGTTTAGAAGGTCAAGAAATTGTTTATCCTTCTTTATCTGCTGCATTGTTGTTGACAACACGAGTTTTGGTTTCAAAGGAGATGGCTTTATGACCACACATTTGTGGCGAAAGAAATACTTATTTGAGAAATATCCCTTACATTCAATACAAAACCTAAGACTGTCTTCTATAAGGGGCCTCCGCTCTCTCATTGTGGGTTCTTCATTTTTGCACATTAATTTTGTATTGAATTTATGAATTCCTTCTTTTCTCAGCTGTCCAAAGATATGTTTCTCATTTTCCTTGCAGAGTGTATCTGGTATGTCACTTTTGTGTTTTCTCTGAATATGTCTTTTCAACTTTCCACCTTTCACGACCGTGTCACAAAACTTGCAGTACCTGTCTGGTTTCTGAAATTAAGAAAACAAGACTATGTAACATATAACAAGTTAACACTCATGTCAATACTGCCTTGTCTCAAGATTTTAGGATTACCCTAATAGAAATTTACAGTCTTGAACAATATATATAAACAAGAGAGCCATGATGGCCCTGAATCGCTCACCTGAGACATCATGCTTATTATTGCAACACAATAGGGATCTTCATAACCTATAGAATGGTTATAAGGTTTTTCTATATTTAAGGACTGTTACCTAGTTTCTGACTTGGGATTTAGAATTCATCATTACACATATTTGCACAAATACCCATGATGATTGGATGCAAAATGTGACCTCTATCAAGATGACAAGGTTTTTCCATATTTGGATACTTTGATCTAGTTTTTCATCAAGACATATATCCACACCACTGTCCATATTGATATGATGAAAAATAAGACCTCTATTGTGATGACAAGTTAAATGTTGGCAGACGCACACATGCACGGGCAACAGACATAAAGCTATCACAAAAGCTCTCATCTTGAGCACTTTGTGCTCAGGTGAGTTAAAAACTGATTTGTTACTATACTGTTTTACATTAAATAAAAACTACAAGAAAACTACTACAGTAGAACTTCCATGTATCAAACTTCGACGTGTCGAATTTCTCAATGTGACGAAGTTTTTCAAAAGTACCAACATTTCTTCCTATATAATCCCATGTAAATTTCACGAATGTATTGAACTTTTATGAAACAAATTTCAAATTTTTCAATGTATTGAAGTTTTTTTCGCCGACCGCATCAACATATTCAAGCAAAATTTACCGCAAATGTATCAAAGTTTGAAAAATTGAATAGTTACTTCATAATCAAGACACATTTTCACAACTCAGACTACTCGTGTAATCAATGCTCATTGCATATCAGAAAACCTGTCAACGAGTCATCATTTGAGGGTTAGGTGTTATAAACATAGAAGCTTGTATGCTTGGTAGATGTTTGCAAACACAACCCAATTAAACAAACCAAACTTTTTTAAACATGGTTTTGTTTACTTGTATTATTACTCAATTGTATATTAGCCTGAGATTTAGATGTAAACAATTAATAACAACATCAAGTTTATTTTTCTATTCACAGAATTTATAGAATGGTGTTGCTGTGTATTTAAATTACTTTCAGTTTCGTATTTATGGCTTTGTATCGTATAACTGAAAGTTAGTTTTCTTTGTAAACAAGAGCCATGTCAACATGGCCATCCCCCGCCGAATGTGTTTGCTCATTGGAAGAATGTATATGTAGTAGAGCAGAATAATTCCATTTTAAGAGGTCTTTTGGTAATGAAAACTGATGGCTATAGTGATTACAGATTTGAAACCTATGTGAATACCGATGGCTGAAAATAACAAAGGGCAATAACTGAAAAATAATGCAGGGTAGGTAATCATCCTTGTGTGCTGCATTCCTCCTCAGTAAAATCTATCCACCTATGAAGTTTCAAGTTGATACCTCAAATACTTTTTGAGAAAAAAATTGAATTGAAAAATTAAGTATGAAAAATAACAAAGGGCAATAACTCAAAAAATATAAAAGGTACAGTTATCATTCTTGTGCAGTGCACACCTCCTGAGTGAGATCTATGCACCTATTGAAGTTTCATTTTGATATCTCAAAGGCTTTTTTGAGTTATGCTCTGGACAAAAATTAATTTTGAAAAATAACAAAGGGCAATAACTCAAAAATAAATGCAGGGCAGAGTTATCATTCTTTAGCACTGCACTCCTCCTCAATGAGATCCATCCACCTATGAAGTTTCAAGATGATACCTCAAATACTTTTTCAGATAAGCTCTGGACAAAATAGCATGAAAAAAACAACAAAGGGCAATAACTCAAAAATTGTATAGGGAAGAGTTATCATTCTTGCGCACAACATTTCTCCTCAATAAGATCTATCCTTCTATGACATTTCATGTTGATATCTCAAACACTTTTTGAGTTATGCTCCACTCAGGTGAAAAATTAGGTATGAAAAATAACAAAGGGCAATAACTCAAAAATTATGAAAAGAAGAGTTATCATTCTTGTGCACTGCACACCTCCTGAGTGAGATCTATGCACCTATGAAGTTTCATGTTTATATCTCATAGGCTTTTGGAGTTATGCTCTGGACAAAAATCAATTTTGAAAAATAACAAAGGGCAATAACTCAAAAATCATGCAAGGTAGAGTTATCATTCTAGTGCACTGCACTCCTCCTCAATGAGGTCTATCCACCTATGAAGTTTCAAGTTGATAACTCAAATACTTTTAGAGATATGCTCCGGACAAAAATTTCGGACGGAAGGACGGACGGACGGAAGGTCGGACGGACGGACGGAGACTATTACTATACCCTCCGCCGAAAATTTTTGGCGGGGGATAATAAACTGCAATATGGTAAGATACATTGATGTATTTTGTATCTTTGCTTTTTAGGTATTTTTAAATTTCTGTATTAATATGTTGTTTGTCCGTAATACTATGCAATTTAAGATTCAAAAGAACTACACACAAATGTGCTTAATACCTCACTCACCCAATATAATGAAGTAGGCATATACAATGTGAGAAGTTGTTCGAAGATTCTTGAAAAATCATGAGTGGAAGACCCGATGTATCAAAGTTTTTTCAGAAGTCCCCTCATCTTCGATACATGGAAGTTTTACTGTAATTGTATACACCTACTATCTAATCATGAATACAGTATACAGGCTCTATTTTCGATGTTTGCAATCACTAACTGATAAATATATCAATCAGCTTTTCAATTTAAACAACTGTTAACCTATGTTTTGTTTAGTTTTATCTACTTTTAACACTTCACTATAAAAAAGAATGTCTTATGGAAACGGATCCCACCCTTATAAAGGAATGGCTATACAAAGGAACACACATAAGACCTCCATGTTCATGAGAGATATTTTACCAAATAAGCCACTCAAACAGGTCACCCTACCTTTTTAGACTTCCTTCCTGATTGAACCTGATGAACTTCATATGGATCAGGCTGATGAGCTTCAGATGGATCGGGGTGTTGATCTTCAGATTGATCTGGGTGATAATCTTCAGATGGATCCGGGTGCTAAATAAGGAATGAATATGTCAAAACAGAGATTTAACTACAGTCAGGCAAGTCAATCTGACGAAAATAATTTAATCAAGTTGCATTATTTTAATTGATTATCTATATTTTTCAATATAATAATTGCATTATTTTAATTGATTATCTATATTTTTTCAATATAATAATTGCCAAATACATGTAAACATGTTATTAGTTTTTGTGTTCGTTTTCCACACGCCGTAAAGCTGAAGATCATATCGGTAAAAATGAAGTTAATCGCTAAACTGATAGATAAGTAAGAAATGTTTGATTCAATTTTAAAACTTCACTTCGTAAATCAATTAGCACCTTCTCAAATAAAATTTTCAAAGACATCAAAAGTCCATCCCCCAATTTTATTATCAAATCCCTAATAGCCTATTTAAACAAAACGTTTGTTGCATAACACTTAATTGGCAAGTGACACTTTTAATCGGTTAACAATAGGAATTAATTCTGCAATCAGTAACCAATCAAGCAGGCACCTGCTAGGTAACATGTGATGACAATGTCAATTAGCGAAACAAATAGCTGTGAAATTCTTTGACCGAGGGGCATACATCTGGATTAACGGTCACACTGATGTTGAAAATGAAGTTTGGTTCCCAAATTACCTGTCCCGTTCCGAAAACATGAATTTCCGGATTAATGGTTAAGTTTTAAGTTGAGTATTTTCGTCCCCGGGTAAACTCGTCCGGACTGCGATTTTTCCGGAAAATTGAAGCCCGGATTAACGAGGCCTGACTGTATTCTGTACAGAAAATCACTGATGAACTATATCATCTGTTTAAGAACAAATGTTGATTAAGGGGACCAGTGCATTACATATGTCTTTGAAATGTTCATTAAGGGGACCAGTGCATTATATATATATATATATATATCATTGAAATGTTCATTAAGGGGACCAGCTCATTATATATATGATGCAAATGTTAATTGAGGAGATCACTCTACAAACTGAGCTACACAGCCTAGTTATCAATTAAGCTACCTTTTTAGACTCTTTTCTTGACTGAATCTTAGATTGATCACGGGGCTGTTCCTCAGATGGTTCAGGAAGATGAACTTCATATGGATCGGGGTGTTGATCTTCAGATTGATCGGGGTGATAATCTTCAGATGGATCGGGGTGCTAAATAAGGAATGAATATGTCAAAAACAGAGATTTAACTATTCTGTACAGAAAATCACTGATGAAATATATCATCTGTTCTAAATGTTCATTAAGGGGACCAGTGCATTATATATGTCTTTGAAATGTTCATTAAGGGGACAAGTGCATTATACAGTAGAACTTCGATAACTCGAACTCGAGGGTCCCATGTAAAATAGTTCAAGTTTTCCGTGGTTCAAGCCATCCAAATGGCAGCCATTCTGAATTTTAAAATTCGTCTACAAAACTTACAAGGGACGTAATAGCAATAACTATTGTAAATAAAGTGTGTCATACTTTAATAATTAAGATAAAACAAACATAAGTCGAAAACAACTTTTTAATTATTATTTCCATTATCACCTAAACAAAATCTTCGAAGCATTAAAAATGTTAATGAAAAGACATCATACAAGTAAATGTCTAATTTCAGTGCGACAACACACACAAAAATAGCAAACCTTTATCATATTGCGACTTGGCACTTGTTTAAATATATTAATTAAACAATATAACGCGAAAACGTTACGAAAACGAGTGGTCTATACTGACAAAGTTTTAAAATTAAGTACACGCAACAGTTTATTTTCTGAAGCATTGCACTGAAACAATCTCAGCTCACAGTGATTTTATAGAAATCTTTCACTGATGCTTTCTTTGATGTTTTATTATTATTATTATTTAATTCTTATTCATGATAAAAGTATTAGAATAATCAAAATCACTATATCCTCATTGTTTGCATATTGTCTGCACTAATTACACAAAAGTGTTATAATTACGCTAACACCGTTTAATTGGGAAGCTTGGACAATGACAAGTCAAAGGTGAGGTGCGAAAAACTTGCACTGCTTTTGTTGACAATTTGTCTGTTCGACCGAACAGGTGTAATTATCACTGTTATTGGACTGTGGGGACCTAAGTCTTGTTCGAGAGTTCCAATTATTGAAGTTCGAGCGATCCGAGGTAGAACTATATAGAATAAAGAAGGCAAAAGTTCCGGACCGGACGTAAGGTTGGAGAGATCCCGTGTGTTCGAGTGATCCGAGTTCCAGCCAACGAAGTTTAACTGTATATGTCTTTGAAATGTTCATTAAGGGGACCATTGTATTATATATGTCTTTGAAATATTCATTAAGGGGACCAGTACATTATATATATATATATATCATTGAAATGTTCATTAAGGGGACCAGCTCATTATATATATGATGCAAATGTTAATTGAGGAGATCACTCTACAAACTGAGCTACACAGCCTAGTTATCAACAAGAAACATGGCAATGCCATGAAACCAGGTTTTCAATTATCACCATTGTAGATAAATATGTTGTATTTGAAATACAAATACAAGCAACAAACAATGTAACTATGTGCAATGTAAAACATGAATAATGTAGGAGGAATTGCCACTGAAGAAGTCTTCACTATATATTCTGTATAAGGAAAAAAACAAAGGGCCATAATTAGGTCAAAAATTATCCAATCACAAAACCCCGACAATATGTGCCAGGGCGCTTGGTGACAAAGCTTCTGTGAAAGTTTGAACAAAATCCGTTGAGAAATGTAGGATGAGTTCAGCACAGAAGAATTTGTTCACTATACATGTATATTGATAATTCTGTATAAGGAAAAAAAACAAAGGGCCATAATTAGGTCAAATATTATCTAATCACAAAACCCAGACAATATCCGCCAGGGCACTTGATAACAAAGCTTCTGTGAAAGTTTGGTCAAAATCCTTCGAGAAATGTAGGAGAAGTTGCGCACGATAGAAATTGTTCACTATATATTCTGTATAAGGAAAAAAAAAGGGCCATAATTAGGTCAAATATTATCCAATCACAAAACCCTGACAATATGTGCCAGGGCACATGATAACAAAGCTTCTGTGAAAGTTTGAACAAAATCCCTTGAGAATTCTAGAGGGAGTTCAGCACAGAAGAAATTGTTCACTATATATTCTATATAAGGAAAAAAACAAAGGGCAATAATTAGGTCAAATATAATCCAATCGCAAAACCCTGACAATATGCCCCAGGGCACTTGGTGACAAAGGTTCTGTGAAAGTTTGGTCAAAATCCGTGGAGAAATGTAGGAGGAGTTGCGCACATAAGAAATTGTTCACTATATATTCTTTATAAGGAAAAAAAACAAAGGGCCGTAATTAGGTCAAATATTATCCAATTGCAAAACCCCGACAATATGCCCCAGGGCACTTGATGACAAAGCTTCTGTGAAAGTTTGGTCAAAATCCGTTGAGAAATGTAGAAGGAGTTGCGCACAGAAGAAATTGTTTTAACTAATATATTCTATATAAGGAAAAAAAACAAAGGGCCATAATTAGGTTAAATATTATCCAATCGCAAAACCCCGGACAATATGCGCCAGGGCACTTGATGACAAAGCTTCTGTGAAAGTTTGGTTAAAATCTGTTTGAGAAATGTAGAAGGAGTTGCGCACAGAAGAAATTGTTTACGCCCGCCCGCCCGTCCGCCCGCTCATCCGCCCGCCCGCCGACATACCTCAATCTAATAACCAGTTTTTTCCTTCGGAAAACCTGGTTAATTAAGCTACCTTTTTAGACTCTTTTCTTGACTGAATCTTAGATTGATCACGGGGCTGTTCCTCAGATGGTTCAGGAAGATGAACTTCATATGGATCAGGCTGCTGAACTGCATATGGATCAGGCTGCTGAACTGCATATGGATCAGGCTGCTGAACTTTATATGGATCAGACTGATGAACTTTTGATGGATCAGGCTGATGATCTTCCAATGTATCTACATGTAGCTGATTAACTTCAGGGTGCTAAATAAGTGTTTACAACAGAAATTTTACAAGTCAATAGAGAACCAAACTGCATAACATGTATCATATCTTCCAAACTTCCATTAAGGTAGTCTTACTGTAATGCTTTCCCGCCAAAATATTTCTAACATCGGCCAATATCGTAATAAATTGTTTATTTCCAGAATGTTATTTTGATTTATAATGCCCATATTTAATTATTTGTATTTGACTATAGCTGGAATTAGTATATAGCGATAAAGAATGAGCGATTTGATTACTCTAATGTCCAAAATTTAAAAAAAAAAAAACTTTCCGGAAATAAACAATTTATTACGATCTTGGCCGTTGATAGAAAAATTTTGGCAGGAAAGCATTACAGTAAGACTACCTTAAGTTGACCACTGCATAAAATATATATTCCATTACAGATTCTATGTTTTAAATGTTCAAAAGCTATATGCCAACAAAAGCTTCACCATTACCAAGAGCACATTCTCATGCCAGTAAATGACCACTGCCCTACTTGAGTCAGAGGTAGGAGGTGAACAGATGCAGAAATCATTCAATGGCCAAATCACCACATGAATAAGTTCCTGGGCAATAGATTGGCAGTTCACATGAATTTCCACCAATATGGTAACTAAGAATCAGCTCTGTGTACACGATTGTATGGTGTGGATTGCATTTTCATGTAATGCAATGTTGAAAATTTACGAAAAGGATCAATTAATTTTATATAAAAAATTCAGTATAGGCTCAATATTTCATATTTTAAGATAGTATAGAATGTTTATTGCTGAGACCATAATATTCCATCAGTAAAGTAACAAATATTCATGGCAAAAAAACTAAAGTTTCAAAAATCAAACACTGTAACATTCATCTTATCTGCAAATATGGCTTTAATTTACATGTAGATAGACAATGAGTTGCTTCATAAACAATATATATTAAGCACATAAAACAACTTACATAAACCTTGAAGACAGTGCTCAAGTTTGAATCCTCATCTCTCATCAATTCTGAAATTAAGTGTTGGATAGTAAATGTGTAAATTTTGACTCCAAAGACATGTGTGAAATTTAAGTGATTATCTTCAGCCATTGTGGCACTACAACTTCCATGCAAAAACTAAATGCAGAATTTTCTGTCCAAAAACAGTGAATTTTTGGTCAAAATGCAGAACAAGAGTTATGGGATTTGGTTAGTGACCTTACATTATGGCCCTAAAGACATGTGTGAATATCTTTAGCACTTGTTGAGATACAAGAAAGCCTCACGCAATGCCAACATGCCAATGTCTGGGTGTCGTGAGTGGGTAAGCTCTCACTATTCTTCGAATAGTCAACTTCGAATAGTCAAGCTAAAAATAAATTCAATCTAAGTAAGTTATTTTCTTAGACCAATAATGAAAGACAAATCAACTTTAAGTTTTAAAAAGAACAGTGCATGACATGATGGAAATTCATATTGGATATAATAAATGTTTCATACATAAATATCAAAGCATTTACCTTCTTCACTTTCAGAAATATAATCATCTTGTTCACTGGTATAAACATCATCTTCCTCACTTGTACCAACATCAAAGGGATCTGAATCAGATTCTGAAAGAAAGTTGACGTTAATAGTATGAAGAGGTAAATGCAATTCACATAAATTTATAAACAATGCTACAAGTTACATGTTTACCCTATCTAATTTCTTTTCTAAACTGGAATCGTTTAAAGTATGATCAAAGTAGAACTATCACTAAACATGATAAAAATAGCCTCGCATAACACATTTGACATAGAATGCAAGGCCAAGTTTGCATTTAGAAACAAGAGGACCATGATGGTCCTATATTGCTCACCTGTAACCCTGATGACCAACATACAATCCAAACCCACATTTCATAAAGACTGACAAAATTTTAAAAAGATCTGATGGCCTCTATTGGCTACAAAAGGTTTTTCCATGATTTGACCATGTGGCCTAGTTTTTGACCCAAAATGACCTAGATATATTCCGAAGGTAATTAAACATCATCAAGACAAACCTTCCAATCAAATTTAAAAACAAATCTGATGAAAACTTTTGCCTCTCTTAGTAAAGAGTACATGTAACCTGTCTTATTAGATGAATGTAACCTAAACATTGAAGCGAGTGGTAACCGCTAACTAAATGTAACTGTTTACTAAATGTCAATACAATTCCTAATCCCTATTCATTAAATTGTCCTGTTAGATGAATATGTATAAAGTGTGACATGACGAAACTGGACAGGATGGGTGACTTGAAAAATTTGTGATTTCTATATAGCCCCCACTTCACTTTATGAAGGGGGGGGGGTATAATTATAATACAATAATACCATCCAGTAATACTATTATACTAATAAGCACAATAATGACAGTTCACATGTTATCTGTCTTTGCAAATTATGCAGACTTATTTAAGACGGCCTTTAAAATGGAGAAAACATATATCTGTTCTGAGTAATCACAACACTGAGTTTAAAAAGACATATATTTAAACAGCATTTTATCCGTAGATGAAATTACTCCTGAAACTTTGTTTTCATACTAATTCATTTATGACTGAATCTGATTCATGTGTTGATGCTACATACACTGTATAAATTCTCTGATATTTTTCCTGGTCAGTTTACATATGTTTCTTAACTGTTTTACATTTGGTTAAAACAGCAAATGTTCATTGCTTAAATGGTGACGTTCATTTCTTGAACGGTAGTGCTTGTACATGTCACTCATTATTGCCCTGTTCACGATCAGTACTCATTTGCTTATCACTCGGTCAGGGTAATATTATCTCGCTCCCATACTGGTATTAAAGGAAACCAGTCACATTCCTCCCTGAATATCATTCAGGGGCACATTAGTCAAGCATTTGCACTTTTCAGTGATATCATATCCGACCACACCATAAATTACATTTCTCTAAATATGAGTTTTAAATAATTTGTAATTCAAACATGTAAGAAACATACAAGAAATGGAATAACATAACTAAGAATATTGAATGCAAACACTACAAACAATAACAAGAGCTGTCAGTAAGACATCAAAGCTCGATATTGGACTATTCAACTTTCTAAGTCGAAAAGAGGCATAATTCTGTCAAAATACTAAAGAGTTATGTCCCTTTGTAATATGGACTTGGAATTTCAACCTGAATCTTTGTTTGGTTTCAAATTTTTAGTAGTCTCAGTTGTGGACATAGGATATTGCACTCAAGACCTTAATCTGGATTTTCTTAGTCCAAATAGGGGCGTAATTCAGTAACAATGCATAACAAGAGTTCTTGGCCTTTGTTACATTTCATCCTTAATATCTGTGTGAACAGTCTTGGAGATATGACTCTTCATGCAAAACTTTAATGAGGCTAAGTTGAAAAGGGGGCATGATTCTGTCAAAATAACATGTGTGTTTGAATGCAAAACTTTTACTAGTGTGATGCTGACGCCAGGGTAAGTACATAAGCTCAGACTATTCTTCGAATAATCACGCTAAAAATTATTATCTAAACTGTAAAAGAAACAAACAAAAACAAAAAAACTTTTTACCAAATTCAAACAGGTCCTTGTTTTCATTATCCTGTATTGAAACAACCATACAGGAATCATAGATTTTTTGATAAATGCTAACTTAATAATAATACCATTAAAGAGTATGGACTAGTCATTTAGGTGACTAGAGATTCTAATGCAGAATTAATGCATATCATATTCAACCTAAAAAGATTGCAGTTATCATCAAAATTAGTTTCTGTCAGACAGATAAAACCAGCTTAATTTTGTTTTTGTAAAAATTCTTCAAATACAAGCCAGACATGCTTGTAGAGTCCGAGGCAAGTTGTATTTTTAGCTCACCTGTCACAAAGTGACAGGGTGAGCTTTTGTGATCGCTTTTCGTCCGGCGTCCGTCCGTCCGTCCGTCCGTCGTCCGTCCGTCGTCCGTCCGTCCGTAAACTTTTACTTTAAATGACATCTCCTCATAAACCACTAAGCCAATTTCATCCAAACTTCAAAGGAATGTTCCTTTTGTGGTCACCTTTAAAAATTGTTCAAAGAATTTAATTCCATGCAGAACTCTGGTTGCCACTGGCAACCGAAAGAAAAAAAACTTTAAATATCTTCTTTTTAAAAAAACCGTAAGAGCTAGAGCTTAGATATTTGGCATGAAACATCTTCTAGTGAGTGTCTACCAAGTTTGTTTTCAAATAAAAGCCCTGGGGTCAAAATTGGCCCCGCCCCGGGGGGCATTGATTTTCCCTTTATACATATAGTAAAAACTTAAAAAAATCTTCTTTTTAAAGAACCCATAGAGCTAGAGCTAAAGATATTTAGCATGAAAAACATCTTCTAATGGGTGTGTACCAAGTTTGTTTTTTTTTTTTTTTTTTTTTTTTTTTTTTTTTTTCTTCAATAAAAAGCCCTGGGCGTCAAAATTGGCCCCGCCCCCAGGGGTCAATTGTTTT